>NC_045441.1:72331189-72365319 GCF_002776525.5 Piliocolobus tephrosceles | reverse complement strand
TTATATATATATATAGTTATATATATATATAGTTATATATATATATATATATATATAGGTTCAACATATAAAGAAATATTTAAGGCACACTTTGGCTGTCTGACCTACCCCAAGTCACCAATAAATGTTTTGGTTCTCAATATTAAAATGTTTTTTAAACATTTTAGATGTCAATATACTTATATCAAAAAAAGCCTTATCAATGTGGATGCCATATATATAGACATAACAAAATGTTGAACAAAGTCATATTGCCCAATTCTCATGCTATCATAGTCTTTATTGAGAGACAAGGGCCAAAGTCTTATTTTTTGTTTGTGAATGGTTATTTGGACATTTCAGAAAGATCTCTCCTAGTCTCTTGTCAAAGAAAAAATGACTTATGACAAGAGGCAATGAAAATAGTGTTTAATGAAAATTTACTCTAATGGAAGAACCATAAAAATGAGTCAGATATACACAAGCATGCATCAGCATGGTTGGCAGATCTGGCTTTGGGTTATTTTGTGCCGATTAAGAGATGTTAAGTTTCTTAATCTAAATTTTTACCTTTTGATTTCTCCTCTGTAAAATGGACTTCATACTAGTGCTTGTACATACAACTGTTAGGAGGAAAGTAAGGTAGTGTAAGTAAAATACTTAGCTCCTAGCATTTCAAAAAGCCAGCTCTTTTGCTGACTTTAGAACCATTTTCTTCATTACAGTGATGTCATTTGGGGTTGGCAGTGAATATTTGTGTTATTAGAAACAGTATATATATATATATATATATATATAGTGCTGTGTGAGGTAAAAAGCACTAGATTTGGAGTTAGCCCCATGTGATTGAATCTAGGTTCTTGTACATAGAAAATGTGACCTTGGGTATATTAACTCCTGAAAGATTGACTTCCTCAACTGTACAATGGGGATAAAAACAATTGCCTTTCAGGGTAAGAATTGCTTGGCATAATGACAAACATTTAAGTCTCAAAAGTTAGCCTTTCCTTTCCTTTAAATTATAGGGGATCATTTAGGTTAGTCACTTAAGCTTGATTCTTTACCCACATTGATAGGAATTTACTGAACTGATACTGTTCAGGTTTGGAGGACTTGAGGCCATTTATAAAGCTATTGGTTGAACAACTGCTCAGCTACCACATATCAATTAGAAAGACCACAGTCGCCAGCCAATCTCCCTCATGATGAGCTGACCAGTCAAATACCGAAAAGGATAATGCTTTGGTCTTTATACTTTACAAGGTTCACATGATAAATCTCATTGTAAATGTCTATGCAGTGAGTATAGCAAACAAATACTGAAGTAAATGGCCTAAGGTTATAGCCAGTGCATAAACACAGTTCTCCCAGTGTCTTAGAATGTATTTGAGTTCCCACAGCCTGGGCTTAAAGAGCTTATAATTTGAGTAAGAAATATGTTTCTAGTAAGGGAAATGAAAACATTTAGACATTCTAATGCTAATAGTACTTGTTTCACTACCACCTCTGTGGTCTCCCTTCAGGTATCCTTCCCCCATGCTTGAACCATTGATACGCCATAGAATATTGAACCTGTATTTTTTTGGAAAATTTAATCAAATTATAGCCATTCCTCCTTGGCCTTTGACTGGAGGGTATTAATAAGGCAAGACCTCACATTAAGGCAGCGTGTCTTCAACTACAAGGCAAGATTTCTATGAGATTAAAGAGCTCATGAGAACCATTGCACAGCCTTGTAGAAGTTGTAGGTATGAGTGCTGATGTTTCCTAAAGAAAGGAGTTGTCTGTAGCTCATTCTTTGACCAATTTTGACCTAGAATTGAAAACTGGCAGGTCAACTTTGTTGCTTGGCAGTGGCAGTAGCTGGTATACAAATAATTATTTAATCTTTTATCATTTCAAAAGGTTTTTTTTTTGTATTCATATTAACAGTAGTATTCATAATAGTTCCAGTAGTACTTTTAACTAGTATTTTTGTGGGGCTTGTTAATTTTAAATAGTTTAGAATAACTTCATTGCGGATATAATTTCATTTTATTCTGCTAAAGACATTCTTTAAGTTTTACATATTTGGGAGGAAGGTCACTTTTTAAAACATCTGTTTAAGTAGGGAGGGTGCCTGGGAATGAATGGGGTGGGGATGCTTTGGCAGAGCAGGAGTGGTCAGATTACATATCATTCTTCTCTCTCTCCTCATGGTGGAAGATATAACCCAAGAGCCATGCGGCTTTGTGGGGCCTGAGGCAAAACTGGCACTGATCAATCATTTCAAGCTTCACTGGCATTGATGCAATCTAGACAGAACATAATTTTGCATTTTTAAAACATGTACCATAATTAGATCATTTTGTTTGTATTTATCATAATCTTGCTAGATTCTATTAGGCCTCAGGGCATAGTAAAATCTGAAAATGCCAACAATTAAGTGTTTAAAATCATTTTAAAAACAGCAATAAACAAAGTCACACTTTCTACTAATAAATGCACTACTAACAATTTCAATTTAGACTATTCTTGAAGGAGTAAGCCTGGCCAAGTTTACAGGAAAACAATTTCGAAAACATGGGAAAATACTGTGCTCCCAACAGCCTGATATACACACATTCAGCAAACACAAGCTGAAATTGGTTAGCCAATTTATAATACCATGACTGGCATCCAAATCCAAGTCTGTATTGATGCAAAATTTATCAATTTACTCAATTATTTTCCCTGAGCTAGAGAATTTGAAGTCAGACATTAAAGCTCATCTGTAGTCCAGAATTCTATGATGGTAAGACCAAGGGAAATCAGAAAAATCCAAGTCCTGTGACATCTTTCATAATTTAGGAAGAGCTTCGTAGTTAATATTTTAAATCTTTAAAACTTTGCTGTATTTTGGACATTTCCGTTTTAGTAAACATATTAAATGTGATGCCAGATTTTGATCTTATATGATATTTCATTGTATGGAGATGTGATAGTTTTATTTATGACCTATGGCTGGCAATTTAGATGGATTGTAAGTGATTGATATTTGGAAGAATTCTGGACTAAACATCTTTTTCAATAAATGTATAAATTTCTGATGATTTCCTTAGGATAGTTTTCTGGCATTAAAATTAGGATAAAAAATGTTAGACATTTTTGTGTTGTTGAATGATAGAATACATTTTTAAATTGCATAACTATTTTCTATATAGGACAGAATGATAGATGATTTTTTCTTTAAAGTTCTTCTGTACACAATTAACTAAAATCAGGAATGAAAGTGAGGACATTACTACAGACCTGACACACAAAATAAAGAATTCTATGAACAATTGCATGTCAATAAATTAGATTAACATGGACAAATTGTTAGAAACACGCAAATAACCTAAACTAATTCAAGAAGAATTAGAAAATTTTACAGAACTGTAACAAATATAGAGATTGAATTAATCAAAAAAACCTCTCAACACAACGTTCAGGGCCAGTGTCACCAGTGAACTCTACCAAATATTTAAAAGAATTAACATCACTCCTTTTCAAACTCTTCCAAAAAACAGAGGGAACACCTCCTAATTCACTCAGTGAGGAATTACCTTGATGCTAATACCAGTTAAAGACATAATATAAAAAGAAAATTAAAGACATATTCCTTATGAATATAAGATGCAAACATCCTCAACAAAATATTAGAAACATAATCTAACAGTGTTTGAATAGATTATACACCATGGTGAAGTAGGATTTAGCCCAGGAACAGAAGCATGGTTTAACATAAGAAAATCAGTCAATGTAATACACCAAATTACTAGTATGAAAGGGAAAACGCAGCTCATAATGATCTCGATGCAGAAAAAAGACTTAAGAAACGCCAACATCCCTTGATAGAACACTCAACAAAATCAGGAATACAAGGAAACTCTTATAAGGAAATATGTCAAGAGTATTTCCAAAAATAAAACAGCTAACATTACGCTAAATGACAAGACAGAAAGCTTTCCCTCTAAGATTAGGAAAAAAGACAAATATGTCCAGTTTCTCCACTGGTATTCATCATTGTTCTGAAAGTTCTGTCAAGAGAAATTAGACAAAGAAAATAAATAAAAGTCATCCAAATTGGGGAGGAAGAAGTACAACTATATATATATGCAGATGGTTTGTGTACATAGGAAACCCCCAAAAAATCCACAGAAAGCTAACAGAGCTAACGAATTTAGCAAAGTATCACAGTACAATATCAACACATAAAAATCAGTTTTGCTTTTATGCATCTACAATGAATAAAGGAAATTAAGAAAGAAATTTCATTTATAGTAGCATCTAATAGAATAAAATAATAAAATACCTAAAAACAAATTCAACCAAGGAGGTAAAACACTTGTCATTAAGAACTATAAAACATTGATGAAATACATGAAAGAAGGCTTAAATAAATGCAAAGACACTCCATGTTTAAGGGTAAGAAGACCTAATATGCCTGAATTGTCAATACTACCCGAAGTGCCAAAGTGATCTACATCTTCAATGCAATCCTTTTTTTTTTTTTTTTTTTTTTTTTTTTTTTTTGAGACGGAGTCTCGCTCTGTCGCCCAGGCTGGAGTACAGTGGCCAGATCTCAGCTCCCTGCAAGCTCTGCCTCCTGGGTTCACACCATTCTCCTGCCTCAGCCTCCCCAGTAGCTGGGACTACAGGCGCCGCCACCTCGCCCAGCTAGTTTTTTGTATTTTTTTTAGTAGAGACGGGGTTTCACCATGTTAGCCAGGGTGGTCTCGATCTCCTGACCTAGTGATCCACCCGCCTCGGCCTCCCAAAGTGCTGGGATTACAGGCTTGAGCCACTGCGCCCGGCTCAATGCAATCCTTATCAAAACACCAACAGCCTTTTTTGTGTAAATGGAAATGCACATTCTTAAATTCATATGGAATTGCAAGGGACGCCAAATACCAAAAGCAATATTAAAAACAGGAACAAAGTTGGAATACTCACACTTCCCAGTTTCAAAATTTACTATAAAGCTACAATAACCAAAACACTGTGGGACAGGCATATGTCTATATAATGACCTATAAAGATGCACAGGCCAACGAAATAGAATTGCGAGTCCAGAACCTATACATCTATGGTCAATTACCTTTTAACAAGGGTGGCAAATCCATTGAAATGAGGAAAAATTATCATCAAATGGTGTTGAAATAACTGGATTTCAACAGACAAATCAATTGGACCCCTTAAACTGTATAAAAACTCTAAAAATAGATTAATGACATACAAATAAGAACTAAAACCACAAAACTTTTAGAAAAACATAAAGGTGAGTCTTCACGTCCTTGAATTTGGCAACAGATTCTTAGATATGACATCAGAAGCATAAGCAAAAAAAGAAAAAAATTAGATAAACCTTACAGTGAAACATTTTTTGTGCATTAAAGGGGATTATCAACAAAGCAACAAGACAACCTGAATGGAAGAAAATATTTGCAAAGCATATATCTTGTAAGGGTTTAATATACAGAATATGTAAAGAATGTCTACAATTCAACAACAATTTAAAAAAATGACACAGGATTTTAATACAATAAGCCTACAAAAAGAAGCTCAACAATACTAGTCATTAGGGAAATGCAAATTGAAACCACAATGAGATACTGCTTCACACCTATGAGGATACCTATAACAACAACAAAAACAAAAATAACAAAAAGAAACACAGAAAAATAAGTATATTCAGGGATGTGGAGATATTGGAACTTTCATAAATTGCTGTTGGAAATGCAAAATGATGCAACCATTATGGAAAACAGTTTAATGATTCCTCAAAAAATCAAACATAGAATTATCATATGATGCAGCAATTCCACTCCTGGGTATATACCCAAAAGAATTGGAAACAGGAATTCAAATTGATATTCATACACCAGTGTTTCCAATAGCTAAAAGGTGGAAACAATGCAGGTTTCCATCAACAGATTAATGGATAAACAAAATGTCATTGCTTAATGACAGAGATACGTTCTGAGAAATGCATCTTTGGGCAACTTCGTCATTGTGTGAACACTATAGAGTACTTACACAAACCTAAATTGAATAGCCTACTACACACCTAGGCTGTATGGCATAGTCTATTGCTCTTAGGCTACAAACCTGAACAACATGTTACTGTACTGAATACTGTAGGCACTTGTAACTCAATGGTAAGTATTTGTGTATGTAAACATACTAAATATAGAAAGGGCACCATCAAAATATGGATTAGAAGACAGAAAATGGAACCCTAGCATGGGGCACTTACCATATATGGAGCTTTCAAGACTGAAAGTTGCTCTGGGTGAGTACTAAGTGAACATAGATGTTATTGTACACATTATTGTAGACATTATGAATACTGTACACTTAGGCTATGACAAATGTAAATGATGTTTAAAAATTAACGGATAACTTTATAAATTTTTTGTACTTAATAACTCTTGTAATAATACTTAGCTTAAAACACATTGTACAGTTGTACAAAAAAATTTTCCTTGTTTATATTCTTATAAGTTTTAGTCTATTTTTATGATTTCATGTTCAAAATTTTTGGTTAAGACACAAAACTAAGACACAAAAACACATATTAGCCTAGCCCTATGCAGGGTCAAGATCATCAATATTACTGTCTTCCACCTCCACACCTTGCCCTGCTGGCAGGTCTTCTGGGGCAATGACATACATGGAGCTGTCATATTCTATGATAACAATGTCTTCTTCGGGAGTATCTCCTGAAGGACTTTGCCTGAGGCTATTTTACAGTGAACTTTTGTTTAGAAAGAGTACACTCAAATATTGATAAAAATATTATAATACATAAACCAGTAACAGTCTTTATTATCATTATATACTGTAGATAATTGTATATCCTATACTTTAGGACTGGCATTGTAATATGTTTACACTGGTATCACAATCACGAGTGATTATGTTGCAAATATGACATTATGATATATACCTTATGATACAATCCTTATGACAGGAATTTTTCAGCTGTATTATAATCATATCAGACTACCATTGTGTACATGATTTATCATTGACCATAATGTCATTGTGCAGAGCATGACTGTATATACAATACGGTATTATTTCACCATAAAATGAAGCTATGATATATAGTACAACGTAGATGGGCCTTGAAGACATTATACTAAGTGAAGGAAGCCAGGCACAAAATGATAATATTGTATAATTACACTTGCATGAAATGTCTAGAATAGGCAAATTCATAGAGACCGAAATTAGAATAAAGGTTACCAGGGGTTTGAGAGGTTAATGGGGAGTCATTTCCTTAATGGTTTCTGCTTGGAGTGATGCAAAAGTTTGGGAAATATAGTATATAGTAGTGATAGTTGCACAGCATTTTGAATGTAATTGATGTTACTTAGTTGTACACTTTGCAATGGTTAAAATGGAAAATTTTATATTTTATCACAATGTTTTTTAAAGTGTATACTAGTCCATTTTCACACTGCTGATAAAGACAAGACTGGGCAATTTACAAAAGAAAGAGGTTTAATAGACTTAAGTTCCACGTGGCTGGGGAAGCTTCACAATCATGGTGGAAGGCAAGGAGGAGCAAGTCCAGTCTTGCATGGATGGCAGCAGACAAAGGGAGAACTTGTGCAGGGAGATTCCCATGTTTATAGCCATCAGATCTCATGAGACTTATTCACTATCAGGAGAGCAGCACAGGAAAGACCCACCCTCATAATTCAATCGCCTCCCACCAGGTTGCCTCCACGACACATGGGAATTGTGGGAGTTACAATTCAAAATGAGATTTGGTTGTGGACACAGCCAAACCTTATTAGAGTGTGTGTCATTAGAAGTCATAGTAATAGACCCAGCAACAGTCAATGATTATCTCGGGCTATATTTTAGTTTCTGCCTGAACATTTTATAGTAATTTACTGTACACTTACAATAAGTTTATGAGGAAAGTTATCTGGCTATATCTATTTTACACATGAGGAATATCAAGCCAAAAGATTTTGAGTGCTTTTCTCAAGATCACATTATGTACTAGGGGCAGATCCAGGATTTAAACCCAGGCAGTTTGGTTCCAGAAGCCATGCTTATCCACTATACTGTGCGGCCTTTATTCAACCACCATATTCTCTAGTCATTATTTTGCAGAATACGCTTAGTGTAATATTTCAAAAATTTACATAAAAGCATACATCTAAGTCTTGCATCATTAAGTAGTGTACTGGGTTAAGTTGTAGGCCCCGAAGTTCATGTCCCCTCAAACCTATAAATGTGTCTTTATTTGGGTATGGGGGTTTAGCATATGTAATAATATTAGGTTGAAGTCATACTAGGTTAGAATAGGCCTGTAATACAATATAACTAGTGTTATTAGAAATGGACAGTTGGAACATAGACACAGGGAAGAAGGTCATGTGAAGACCTAGGCAGAGATTGGAGTGATGTAGCTGCCAGGCAAGGAATGCCAAGGATTGCAAGTAGCACCAAGAAGAGGCAAAAGAAGGATCATCCCTTGGAGCCTTTACAAAGATCATGGCTCTACCGACACCTGGGATTTCAGACTTCAAGTCTCCAGAACTGTGAGAAAATAAATGTTTCTCTGGTTTTAGCCATCCAAGTTATGGTAATTTGTTATGTAGCCCAAGAAAACTAATAAAATTAATACAGATAACATACAGCTATTGCTTTTTTAAATTTTGCAGGTATAACTGATACGTTTCATTGAGATTCAGCCTGCTCTTGACTTACAAACAAAAAAAATCTGCATGCAACTATAAGTAAACAGCAGTGTATTGTAAAAGTTCTAAAATTATAGTGATACTAATGATGGAATTTTATTTGGATAATGAGCTTTTGTTCTACAGTTTTGTTGTAGCAGGTGGTAAATAACAAAGAATCTGATGAAGAGTTTTATTATTAAAATTAATTTGAATAAAAAGGTCAGCCATGGAGAATTTATATTTTGAAAATAAAAGTCAGTAGACAAATTGCATAGCAATGTTTCTGAAATGTCTATGTAGCATACCTTTAATAACTATCTGCTTCTCTACTCCACCCTAATAGGTGTAAGTTCAGGCCCAATTTAAAATAAACTCTGAAAACACTACTACATACAACATGACACATACCCATTGATAGAACTCACTGTTTAAAAAGTTAAACCAAATGTGTATACAATTGAAGAAAACTAATAGGTATTTGAAAACTCAAAAAAATTGCTATTCATGTGAATAGAGCTTAGACAAACATTAAGGGATAAATGCAATTTGTCTATTTTGGTGGGCACAGTATCTAAATATTTAAGGAAAACAATACCAGAGATTGCACTTTTTTTACTGACATTTTAAAACCCATTGTGAAAGGATGTATAATATTTAAAGTAGTGCTACAGAACAATGATCTCCCAGAGTAATACTAAAAGATTACTTGCAACTATTAATCTTGAGTTTGCTCCTCCTTACTAAAAATGAGACCCAAACCATTTGGCTTGATCAGAAAATCTAATCATGGCTGGACACTTGACTTCAGGTAGTCTCTATATTGGATATTAAGCTAAATAATTACCAAAAAAAAGTAAGGCAATTTTTCTTCACCATTACTTGCATATTTCTCTAAGCATTTTAATATTTATTAGAAATAGATTTGAGTTATTTTGGGTTCCTACTATGAACCAGACCTTCTGCTTGAGACTGGAGAATAGTAAGCAAGGCAGACATGATCCATGCCTGCATGGAGTGTATAACGTAGGACTGATAAAAATTGAGCAATTATAAATAGTATGTTTTATATAAATAATATTTAAATATTATAATAGTTATAATTGAAAAACTAATAAAAATGCTATTCTATATTAGTCAAATTCTTGGTTATAAGTCATATAAACGCAACTCAAATTATTTTTAACAATAGAAATTCATCGCCATGCCTACCTGAAGAGTTTAACAGTATTCTCGCTTCAAGCATAGCTGGATTTAGGTGTTCAAACACAGAAGCCAGAAATCAGTTTTCCTCCATAATTTGGCTTTGTTTCCTTTAGTTTGTCTTTACTCTCAGACAGAATGGAGTGGTTAAGTTTACCACTAACAGGTCTAAGGTTTATATTCTACTAACTTAATAACACAAACGGAAAGAGAATCCCTCTTAAACATTTTAGCAAAAGCCCTGGAGTTGATTTTTGTTGGCAGTCTTTCCATTTGTGAACTGATTATAGATTCATTGGCTGATTGTTGGTTACCCATTTAGGTAAATTCACACACCTGGGGTAGCTAGAATTGGCTTGACTCAGACCACATGGACTAAAACAAAACTAGTCGATTTTCTAGAGGAAAACCGATATGTTTAAAACAAACGAAAAAAACAGGAAAATGATCAGTGAGAAAGCAAATATGTACACAGCAGGTGGATATCTTTCCACTGCTCACCTTGAATGTTAAGTATACACTAATTACATAGAAATGCATGTCTTGTGTCCAGCTTAAGACTATATTGCCTGTAGTATGTTTAAAGTAGACTATTTCCATGACAAGTTAAAAACACATTTTCTGCATAGTTCCCAAGACTGTTTTGCCACAAAATTCTATGGGTTTAGGGTGTTTGGATTTTGTTGGCAAGCCAGGTATAATTTCATTGTCTGAATGTTGTTGAATGTTAAATTGCAGCCTTTAAGCACTTTGCCTTTTGAGATAAAAATGACAACGTCCGGAAATATGATTCGACTGCTTTTTGAAAACATGTGTGGCATGTTATAAAATATAAAAGATTAAACAGAAGAATGTAAGTTTCCCCTCCACCCCCGTTCTTAAGTCAGTTTTTGTTCATGAATGCAACTAGTGTTATGACTATATTTTTCATAGATATGAATGCATAACTTTTTTAAAATCACAAAGTTATTTGATATAGTATATTTATAAAGGCAATGAAAATAATATATCTCAGGTTTTTGCACACAGAGCTAACAAGATCTCTTTAAGGGCTGCATTGTATTTTATTCTATAGCTATGATTTTAATTGTAACATCTTTAAAGCTGGGTATTTAAAAAATATTTTGCTCGTTTTTAAGGTACTGCAATGGATATCCTTGCACATAATCATTTCACACAAATCAGTTTATCTGGAGGAAAATTCCTGAAATTAGAACTCCTGTGTCAAAAATAAAAAATGTATGCACTAAAAAATTTGATAGCTATTGAAGGAGGTGAGGGGAAGACAAAATGCCTGCCCACCATGTGGGTTGTACTAATTTTATCAACAATGTATAAGTGTGTCTTATCAAACCTTCTGGAAATTTGTACCTTTTGGAAATTTGTAATACCAATGGGTGAAACGTGGTTTGCCATAAGTTTAATGTACTTGTCTCCTATTATGAATGAAGTTGAGCATTTGTATTTCTCTTTATACGTAAATTTAACTTTTGAAAAACTTAAAATGTATATCGTAGATTATTGAATTTTTGGAGCTCCTAATGCATACTAAATAAATTGATTCATTTTCTGTGATATAGATTGAATTTAAAAACACCACCAACTTTTAAATCTTAGTTTGTGGAGATTTTGCTATTGGGGTGGGGGAGAATGTTTTAGATACTGAAGTGTTGTTGACTTAAAAATATATCTGAAGAACATCAAATGATTTTCACTTTTTCTCCTGTTTTGTTGAGATTGACTTTTACATTTAATTCTTTGATCCATTTGGACAATATTTTTTCTAGTTATCTTTCCATAATCATATGATACTGGTTGAATAAAACTTTAAGAGATTTAAATCTGACAGAGCTAGTCTCCCCTTATTCAGATTTCCTCCCAGTTTTTTGTTTTTGACTTTTTTCCGTATAATATTTAGAATAAGCTTATTTAATACTCTTTCAATCCATGTATCTATAATGTATTTGACATCTATTTAGTGAAAACTAATTGTATGCAGTGTATTGCATTAGAGTTTGTAAAGCATAAAATACAAAATCTAAAACATATCCTTGTGGAGCTCATAGTCTAGTAAGAAAAATAAAACTTGAATATATTATAACTCAAAAAATATGTGGTGCTGAAAGGGTAAAACTGCATAGTATTCTAAAGTGGGAAGAGATTAATTTTAGCTGGGAAACAGGGAGGAATTCCTGGCAATGGTGACATGTGACAAAGATTTTAAAATTAGAAGGATTTAGATAAACAGGGCATTTAATGCAAATGGAAGTACATAACCAAAGGCCCAGGGCAGAGAGGCAGAGGATATGCATGGAGAATGATAAATCTTAGGATTGTTGGTGACAGGGGCAGTTTCCCTCAAGACTGGAATGTAAGTTAGTGTCAGAAAATGGAGAACATAGATTACATGATGGTGTAGGGAATTTGTCCTCAGAAAAATTAAATATTTTTGAACAAGAAATTAAGAATCTATGAAGAGTTTATATGTCAACAATATGTAAACTAAAATGTAAGCAGATATATTTGGAGTTGATGGGCCCTGTGAGCTTGTAAGTGCTACATAAATGGAAGTATACAAAGTAGAATGAGGGTCATGGGAATGACAAATGAGATTAATAAAATTTTAAGTGAAAAAAATCAGTAAGGCTTGTCAACCAATTTGACAGAGAGTGAGAAAATAGAGTTTAAACAAGTTTGAGGTTTAGACTTCAGTATCTGGTGAATGAATTGTGCTCCTATGGACTGAATGTATCCCCCTCAAAATACCTATGTTGAAACCTAATCCCCAATGTATTGGTATTTGAAGGGGGGGGGGCCTTTGGGAAGTGCTTAGGTCACAAGGGTAGAAACTTCATGAATGGTTAATGCCATTATAAGAAGTGCCCATATAAGAAGCCAGAGAACTTCCTAGCACCCTTTCAGCATGTGAGGAAACAGCAAATGGCTGGCAGTCTATGAACCAGGAAGTGGGTCCCCACTAGATTCTAAATCTGTGGGTATTTTAATCTCAGACTTCCCAACTCCAGAACTTTGAGAAATAAATTTGTTGTTGTGTGCACCATCCAGTCTATGATAGTTTGTTATAACAGCCTGAACAGACTAAGACAGATGCTACTGATGAATATTGGAAACATGATTAAAATTTGACCAAGAATAAATCCTTGAAGATGACTCAATATTGGAAACAATCAGATGTTGGAGAAGTATGAGAAGCCAAAGCCACCCGTTAATAACTATAGAGAACAATGAGCAGGAAAATCAAGAAATGACTGTTGATTTGAGACAGATCATCAAGAGCCTTTGAGAAACTCCTTTTGGTGTTGTAGTGAGGATGGAAGCCACACATTAAAGCATACAGAGGTATTTTGCTCTATAATCGTCTAGCTCTGTGAATAGTTTCAATGTTTCATTCATTCTTGCCAGCTTAACCCTTGGCATTATTCTCAGTACTCCTTCCCTTTCTGCTACTCTCCACAACCAGTTCAATAATTTCTATTGATTTTACTCACCAAATGTCTCTTAAATATATCCATCACTCTCCTTTCCCAATTCCCAAAACACTTCTTCCAAGTCAGGTCTGTCAGTGTCTCCGTACTTAGCCACTGCAATAACACTCAATCCATTCTCTGCAAGGCAGCATCTCTGATTTTGGCAATATGCCACCAAATATCCTTTAATATCATCCTTTTCATTTAAGATCTTGATATAGATCCCTTAGAACTAAACTATTTCGGTCCCACATCTCTCTCCAGACTCATTTAGTAATTTTCTTCTCCAGATGTTACAGTCCAGTCACACTTACTTCCTTAGAGTTCTCCAAATATACTTGTCTCTGTTACCTACTAGATTGGAATGCTTATTGGGAGGGAAGATATTTTCACTAAAATTTCTCCCTTTTGTACCTCCTTCTAAACACATGGGATATAGTAAAGTTGTAGGTTTTCAATAAAAGCTTCTGGAGAAAATGCACTTGACGTGGTACATTTCCTCTCATTTTGGTAACTGTGCCCAGTACCAGTGAATGATAGTTTAGAAAGACATTCAAGGTCAGTAAGACATTCTCAAAGTGTCTTTTATGAGCAGAAAGCAGTATTTTTGGATAATTCAGATGAACACAAACTGCTGATTGTTAAATATTTAAATCAGAGCTTCCTGTTGAAAAGCATGATTTGAATTGAGGCATTATCTGAGGGTATTTACTCTCCCAAGGAGATAAACTAGGAAACCACTTAGTAGCTCGTATTACCTCTTGACCTGCAGTATTTATATTTACATTTCCCTGTTAGTTCTGTTTATAATCTCTAGGTCAAACATTGGTCTCATCAGCCTGCATGAAGTTTGGTATTATCATTGATATAAATGTGCATTGTCATTGAAATAATTTTAAGGCTTGTTAATATTTGTATTTCTGGAAACTTTAATGGATATCGATTTCAAGTCAACATCATTTCAAAGAATATTGATTCATTTTCTAGTTGTAATCTAATTTAGGTTAACTGTTTACTATTATATGTAATTTTTATAACAAAAAATAATTTTCCCTGTACAGGTTGTTCATCAGTTGGCTTTCTTTACCCTTGCTGCCTGTTGTGCTCCCCTCTACTACAGTTGTAGGCTTCTGTTCTGCTGCTGCATCAGCAGGAGTATAAAACTTTGGCATTTCTGCAAAACAGGATTATGTTTCCCTAGCATCACCTATTTCAGTGACTAGCACTTATCTTCTTAGTTGGGTGAGCTGAAATTTCCTTGCATCTCACATGTAGTTCATCAGCTCCAAAATTCTCAGGAGCACAGTGACGAAGGGCACTAAGTAACACCGCTTTCTCTTTTGCTTCTCCTTTCCAAGGGTAGTCAAGCAGTTTCCTCAGTTATTATATTAATTTCTAAGTCATCTCATTTCACTATCTTTTGTTTTCCAGTTTTTTCCCAGTCCTTTAATGCTATATCAAATCCCTTCATATAACTTGAATGACTATAGAAGGTTGGCCTATGCTGGCTAGTTGTTGTTGGCATGCTCCTTAATTCTGCACTGTAGCCTCTTCTCTGTATTGCAGAGAGCTAGAGGTTAAAAAGATTTCCCTGGCAGGATTCTGATGAAATTCTTCAAACGGGAAGCACAAGCCAGGATATTGAAAATTGAAAAGAAAGGAGAAACAATTTATATCTATTACTGGTAAAGTTTCAAGCAACAGTAGCTGAGAGGTGGCAAGTGTGGGCGCCTGACTGCATGGGCAGCATGGTTTTAACAGTATGGGAAGTAATGACATCAGTCAACCTAGACTCAGTACTCATTGTCTCTGAACATGTAGCAGTAGGAGTGTTCTCCAACGCTTCGGCAGTGATAGTAGTTGTGAGTCGTGTAAAGCCACCATGGCAGTGATTCTTACAGCAGATACATCAGCAGAAATGTCCTGGACTTTCAGATACATTATTCCTTTTTTTAGTCTAGCAGTTGTGTCACCTTTCTACATTTACTATTCTCTGAGCATCCTAATTTTCATCTTATTTCCTAGACTTTTCAATACTTTAGTAACGATCTGTGTTAAATTCACTTTGTATGAAATGCTGTTTTAGTTGGGGTTCTCTAGAGGCACAGGACTAATAGGATAGATAGATATATATATATGAAAGGTAGTCTATTAAGGAATATTGACTCACATGATCACAAGGTGAAATCCCACAATAGGCCCTCTCTGCAAGCTGAGGCACAAGAAGCCAGTTCGAGTCCCAAAACCTCAGAAGTAGGGAGCTGACAGTGCAGCCTTCAGTCTGTGGCCAAAGCCCAAGAGCCCCTGGAAAACCACTGGTGTACGTCCAAGACTCCAAAAGCTGAAGAAATTGGAGTTTGATGTTCAAGGGCAAGAAGCATCCAGCAAGGGAGAGAGATGAAGGCTCTAAGACTCAGCCAGTCTATTCCTTCCATATTCTTTTCGCAATTGCAGCCGATTAGATGGTGCCGCCCACCTAGATTGAGTGTGGGCTGCCTCTCCCAATGACTCAAAATTGTTAATCTCCTTTGGCAATAAGCTCACAAACACACTCAGGAACAATACTTTGCATCCTTCAATCCAATCAAGTTGGTACTCGATATTAATCACAAATACCTTGAAATACCTTTTTAAAAAATAACTGGACACTATATATACACATTTTATAATACTATATATACTTATGTCTAGATTTCATTTTGTAATTGTAAATTAATCATGTTGATGAATCATCGTATTTTACATTTTTAAAACTTCGTATTTCCCTGATTCCTTAACATTCTCATAAACAGGCTGTGAACAGTCTGCTCAGGTGACCAGGTGCACTAGTGTGATAAGAATGGTCTCTTCCATAAGCACTCTTTTTTGCCCTCACTTGACTATGATCTGGTGATATTCATATGCACAAATGAAATCCCTTCATGCCTTTTGCCTGTCTCCCAGTATAGGCCCACATCTGCTTGGCTGAGCACACTCCCTGGGAGCTCTTTGTATATGAACCCCGTGTAGTGTGCTGTGCCTCCCTCTTGCAGTACCCATGAGTAATAATAAATTTTAACTTCAAATGCCTCTCTGAATGTAATTTCTGATGTCATATTGTGATGATCTACAAAGATACTACCAGGGAGACTTACTCCCCCACTTACAATACAATCATTAGTTCTCTATTTCATATTACTGTATAACGTTACATCGTATGGTATAAATTACATTGTATTACATAAGAAACCCCAACTTCCTTATCCATTCTAACATTTTCATTTCAAGATATTAGGAAAATGTTTCATTCTATGAATATTCTTATATGTCTTTTGGTGTCTTTCTATATTCTTACATATCTTGCAGTATCTCTATAATATATATGTTAGAATAAATATACAACTTGGTATATGGCTTGAAAAATTGGTTTATAGAATATCAATGTATTAATTCTTAGATATTACCAAAAGGTTTTCATAGTGGATGTACCAATTAATATTGTCACCGAAACTTTAGGACAGTTTCATTTCTTTCACATTCTTTCCAATACTTGGTATTTGTTTTACAATCTACTTTTAGTGCCTTAAAATAAAAACATGACTTTCTTAGAAATGAGCAATTTAGGCAAGACTTGCTGAGATAATTGTCTTTGTCCACCCACCATTATCTGGGTCAACTTGAAACCTGATGACTGGACTTAACCTGAATTTTCACTAACGTATGTTTGGCGGTAGACACTGGTCATTGGCACATAGATAAGGCCTTTTTTACATGTAGTGTTCTCACGGCATGATGTCTAGATTCCTGGGGAAAGCACATACATGCAGAAGCACATAGAAATAGAAAGAGGGAGGGAAGGGGGAAACTGGCAAAGGACGTGTGGCACTAATTATGACTTAGATGTCAATTTTACTGTAATATGAGTTGTTAGAAGCAAATTACTAGATGTGGAGATTACAATATCTTTGTAAGAGTTTATTTAAAAGAGATTGTTGCCTTTATCAATAATCATAAGTGAGAAATGATAAAGTCAACAATTTAAAATATCTTTATCAACAATCATAATAAAATACAAACCAAAGTATGTTCTCTGGTAACCCCAATATCTAGTTTATTTGAGGGTCTCACCTCATTATGTATTTTGACTTTCAGTGCTGGCCTTTTTTCTGCCATAAGTCATAATTTTAAAATAAATACTCGTTTTAGGCCAGGCACAACTTTGGGAGGCTGAGGTGGGCGGATCACGAGGTCAGGAGATCAAGATTATCCTGGCGAACACGGTGAAACTCCGTTTCCACTAAAAAACAAAAAATCAGCCAGATGTGGTGTTGGGTACCTATAGTTCCACCTACTCGGAAAGCTGAGGCAGGAGAATGGGGTAGAGTGAGACTCCATCTCAAAAAAGTAATAATAAAATCCTCATTTTATATAAAATAATTGTGGTTGGCTCTGAATCATAGTGATAGTTCTCGTTATTTATAGTAATTATGTTCTATGAAGTCACTGCAAACACTGAAACAGTGGATATTGAATCAATTATCCCAAGAAAAACACAAAGTTAGGTTTGTGGGATCTCTAGTCATAACAGTCTCATTAATCAATCTTTTATGTGTGTTTGTTTGAAAATATTTAGCATACATTGTTGATTCATTCATATTAAACTCATGGCCAACAGCACTATATAACTTATGTCTAAATGTAGCTTATCTAAGGCGTGCATTTTCTCCATAAGGCACATATAGCCTTCTTGTACTTAGGAAGGCTGGACAGCACTTCAAGCACTATGCTTTGGGCTCATTTTAAAAAATGAAAACAAAAAATAAGGAAAAAAATGACACTAAGTGGAACACAAAAAGGAGACTTATAAGAGCTGAAGCAAGAAGGTAGAGTAGTACCCTTGTTCAATCTCAGCTGGAAACATTAAGTTTTGGGAAACAAATTTTTCACCACTTTGTGCATGCCCATAAATGACTTCAAAAGCACTCAAAGTATTGATTTGGGATGCCTACTAAATTTCAGCGAGTGATCAAATTTGCAAATATATAGTCTTCAAATAATGAAGGTCAACTATAGCTTTCCAGAACATAATTTAATTTTCTCCTGGCAGACAAATTATCCTTGCCCCATCAGTACTGAAGTGATTCCAGGCTCTCCATTTAGAGCATTTAGGAATGTTCTTCTTTGGTGAATTTTACACTTCGATTTGTGTCTCACAAACACCATATTTCCAAAGTCTCTTTTTAGATTTTTAGTCTCTTAGCAGCCATCTTTTAAACATTTACTCAGTGTATGTGTACTTTAGGAATCCCCAAATGCCCTTAGAATTATAAGATATTGGACTTTCATCTTCATTGTTTATCTCTAATCTTAGCTCCTATCTTTCTTGCTTCATTGGCAGCCTCAGACTCCAACTTCTGACTTTTTAACCCAGTAAGGCATTCCCATGCTCCGAACCACAACTTTGTTTGAAATCTATGCTCTCTAATGCAGATTAAAAAAAAAATGTCCAGAGGAAAAAAAAGGTAGTGGTGAATATAGGGCTCTCTTTAATATGTTTTCTTTTTTTACTTTAGGGCCTTAATCTCCTGAGTACTGAGTGCCTTAGTTGTTCCTCTATGCTGCTAAATAAATGTTTTTGTATTTTTCAAAGTTTGTATTTGTTATTGGTGAGAAGGTCAATCTGATACAAGTTACCTCTTTTTTGCTGATAGCACATCTGATAATTATTACCTAAATAATGAATGGACATTGAGTTCTCTTACCAAATTATTTAAGCATATATTTTTCAACACCTATGTGCCAAACGCTTCGTATGCTGCAATGAATAAGCACCTTGAGAAGAGTCATTGCATGTGTTTTATCATATAGGAAAATACAGAAAAGAAAAAAACGTAAGTGCAATAAGAGCAAAACTTCATTGTGTTATAGAAACACATTTGGAGAGAACTGAGACGTCAGTTCAGGAAAAAATTAATAGAAAAAGGAGTGTTCAAGTGCGGTCTTGAAGATTAAATAGAAGTTATTCACACAGGAGGTAGGGGAATTTGAAAGGATAAAGACAAATTTTGGTAATAGAAAAAAGTTCACTAAATATTATTGAAGAAAGAAAATCTGTTTAAAGAAAGATAAAAATATGCCAAAAGAACAGTATTGGATGAGGTTAAAGAGAAAAGATGAGAACACAGCAGTTCATAAGAAGCCTGTAAAGTTCTGTAAAAAGGCCTAAACTCTGTCCTAATATGAAACCAATTCATTTAGGAGTGTAACTGTGTGCAACATTATTTTAACTTTTACATTTTGTAATAATCGTTCTGGTTTCATTGTTAAGAATATATAAAGAAGATATAAGATTAAAGGTAGGAGACCAGAAGGAAGCATAAAAAGTGGCCCAGGTGAGTGCAGAGGGCGAATTAAACTATTTTACACAAAATAGTTTTAAAAGCATTATAAAACATTTGATTAAGTCAGACATGGATGAATAGAGATCATAAGTCTTCCTTCTCTCAGCCTTACTCCCAGAAATAACTCCCATTACTACTATCAATAGCCTGGTGAATACCATGATGTAATCTCAAAAGAAAAAAAATATATATATATATATTCATACACAAGAAAATATATTGAAACATTTTTCCCTGAAACCCATTATGAAGAATAATTTCTTCATATCCATTGTTCCTGGGAATGAGAATTGTTTAGGAAAAAATATTTAAAAGACTAATATGAGGAAAGGTGGGATCAAGAGAGGGTGAGAGAATGAGAGAGAAACAAGTGACTAAGAGAATTTGGCAAAAAAAAAACCAAAACATTCCATGGAGGTTATAAAGTTATTTTGCTATGCTGTGTGTCATTTATTCCCTTTATTTCCCCCACAGTATCTTGAGTAAAGTTACCTAAAGCTTTATGGAAAGGATTTGATTTTGGTACAAATTTACAAGTTTTGGATCTTCAACCTTCATCTGAGCCTGAAATAGGATATTCATAGGGTGATTTTTCAGATAGTATAAAGAGGTAGATATTGCCTGTCTGTACATTCCTGTATCTGTATTTATACATATGTAATCTTTGCACATGCATGGCCTTTTATGTTAGTCCATTTGGGCTGATATAGCAAAATCTTAGATTGAGTCATTTATAAAAAAATTTATTGCTCACAGTTCAAGGCTGTGGAGTCCAAGATCAAGGCCATGTCTGGTCTGGCAAAATCCAATGTCTGGTGAAGGCCTGGTACTTCATGGATGGTGCCCTCTATATGTCTTTATATGGTGGATGGGGCAAACATGCTCTAACCTCTTATATGAGGGCCTAAATCTCATTCATGAGGATAGAGCCCTAATGACTATCACTTCCCAAACCCTGCACCTTAGTACTATCACACCAGGGATTAAGTTTCAACATGTAAATTCTTGGGGAACGCTAATGTTCAGGCCAAAACACACATACATACATTTATATATGTATATACATACATTATGTAAGTGTGTATATGTTACATATAATTGTACCTGTTTTCATTATATGTCAGCCATCTTTTTATATATGTTCACACACACACACGAATATAATTCACTGAAGTGTTTCAGAAGAGTAGTTCTTAGGATTCCATGCTATTACCATAATTAATTTAGTCAATTGCCTTTTTGACTATTTTGGTTGTTTTTATTTAGAAAAATGTCTGATCGGCACTCCCATTGAACATTCCTGGAGGGAAATCTTTTTTGCACATTCATATTAAGTTCTAAAGGGCAAATTCACTTGTGAGAGACTCACAATGTATCAGTATGTTTCTTTGAAGATTGTTATGTATATTAATTTGATGTTCAGAAAATCTTTACCTGTGTTCCCATCAGACATTTGAGAGTGTCACGCCTTTTCTAGTCTTTTGATTTTGGTAAAAATATTCCCTTCTGGTGTCAGTAGAGTTGCTTCAGAGGCAATTTGTACTGCCTGGCTTTTCATCGCTGGTTGCTACATCTTTTCTTCATCTGGAGCATTGTGATAAAGGCTCCTCTTATTGCTAGTTTTGTCCTTGTGATACTTACCTATCTGGTATGACAAGACATTCTACTGTTGGCTTTGCATATTCCCGATTCTCTGTTCACCTAAAAGGTGTCTGAGTTTATATTAGTTAACCAGTTCTGACAGTTTCTTGATCACCCAAGAAAAGCATAGTTTCCCATAATGGCTTGGGGTCACATCTTCGCTAGAACAAGTTTATCAGTCATTCCAAAAAAGTTCTAGAGTAGATGTTAGTGTACAATATCAGAATTAGTCTAATTTACAAACATACTCAATAACTCAATCTAAGGTTATAGTAGAGAATTGTAATTACAAGAAACAATATTTCCCAAAATTGTAAATATAGTGAAGCATTTATGTGAATCATGTATAACAAACTCGCAAATTTTTTAGTATTAAATACTTAGAACATTTAAAATATAATTCTCTTGTAATATTTGAGGGTTTGCAAACATTTTAGCTTAGGATTTTCAAACATTTAGCTTAAGATTTCAGCTATTTTATCCAAAAAAACTACCTATTTAAGATAACTTAAAGGACTAATATGATTTATACCCATTATTAAATATAATTTTTAGGAAATGTGTTCACTGTTAGAATTTTTTGTTTGACATTATACATTTAGTAATTTATTTCAGAATTTTTACTCCATATTATGCCTTTTTACTAATGGAATGCATTGTCCTAATTTATTTACAAAATGCTGAAAGAATTTGTGGAAAAATGATAAAGTCATAGTAAGAACATGCAGTGGCTTCTATTGGGAAGTCACTGGTTATTGAACAATCAATGAGGATCTCTTGATCTTACAACTCCTTTTCCATTTATTTATTTATTAAAGACCGTCTCACCCTGTAGTACAGTAGCACAATCGTAGCTCACTGTAACCTTGAACTTCTGTGCTCAAGCGATCCTCCTGCCTCAGCCTCCGAAGTTTCTAGGACTACAGCTACATGTCACCATGCCTGGCTTATTTTTTTGTGGAAATGAAGTTTCATTATGTTGCCTAAATGACAACTCCTTTCTTTAGCATTGCCATCACCATGATGTGGTATGGATCACATGAAAATTTAGGTCAAAACTATTTGAATCAGTATTAAACTCATTGAAGCTTTCAGTTAATTATGTCTAAAAAATATATCAGACTTATACAATAATGCAAGTTAATTTAATAAAAATGTAGTTTAAACATTTCAATTCTTTCAGTCAATATTGGAATAAATATGTTAATCAGGCCATTAGATATTAAAAGATTTATCAAAAATTTAACTACTCATAAGAAATCTTGAATGTCCACGAGCATATCTGTCCTGTTTGCCACTATGTCTTCAGTCCCTAGCACAATACTTTACCTAAATAAAAATGGGTACAACGAAGCGGTGTGAAAGACTGAATTCATTAGGATTAGCCTAGATGACCACCCATCATCTACATTTAAATCATTTCTTTGAACCCCCATAATAATTCCCCAATAGGTACTGTTATTTCCATTTTCTAGGGAGAAAATATTAGTAGTGCTTACAAATTATAATTTATCAAATTCTCACTTATGTAAAAATAACCTTGCTAGTATAAATGTGATTAGTTGGAGAAGTTGCTAATGTATATTGCATGCTTACAATATGCTAGGGACTGTTCTCAGGTTTTGCAATTAATCTTCATGCCAACTTTAAGATACTATTATTCTCTCCAATTTATAGTTATGAGTTAATATTTTTAGATCTTACATAGATATGATGTAGAATGCAGTTTTTGGAAGAGTAAATTCTCTTAAAATTATATGAAGTTACTAAAAAGTCAAAGTAGCCCCAAAATGTGCAAAGATTAAAAATCTCTGAAGTACAATCATTTGTTAACAAATGGGTAACATTGTTCTAGGCTTATCTTTGTAAAAATATAAAGGTTGTCAGATATAATTTTAAAACTTGGGTTGTGTTATGCATGAGTTTAGCATAAACTGTTAAATAAAATGTATTTTACAAAAGGAAAATAAAATCCCAGGATTGAATTTCTGATAAATATTTCTTTATAACAAATGATATATGCAACTAAAGAAAGGTATCAACTTACAAAAGAAATATTATGGAGACCTCTAATGTTAAGAGTTCATTATACATGTTTCTTTTAACGGTATGTGTCCATTTTAGGCTATATTAAATTGACAAAATTTTTTTCTCTTTATATTTAGTTATAATTTTATTTTTATATTGTCAAGACATATACCAGTTATTTGCAGTTATGGAGCCTTCACCCCCACATTTACTATTAGTTTTAGAGTCATACAGCTGAGTATTAGTTATGTATTAGATAGTTACATGTGTTCAAAATCTATCACGACATATGAATTCCTAGATTCTTCAGTTTGATTAGTCTGTTAGTCTGATGTAGTTTATCATCAAATAGAAGTTTCATGTATGCTGTATTTCCAGTGTTGAAGCTTCCTGGAAGATATTTATTTTATTCTGATAAGACAAAGTGCCTACATGTAAGTGTCTTGTTTTTTTCTCAGAATTTGGAAGATATTACTGTGTTCTGAAGTTGAGTGTTACTAAAGAAGCAGCTAAATGACATAGCATGTTTTTACATCATGTTTGCGTATGATTTGCTCTTTTTCCTTTAAAAACCTCAGGTTCAAATCTTTAGTTTCAGAAAATTTCTTCAGCTAAAATTGTTATTTTGGCTCATTTTTCTGTGCTGTTTTATTCTTCCCAGGGTCACACATTGGGTCCTTTGTTTATATGAAATATATTCTTTGTAATGTCTATACATGTGTGCTTTTATATGATATTAAGTTGGATATGGAGGGGAAGTTTGTAGGTAGACTTGAATAATTGCTGGATTATAAATATTAGAATGCACAGTTGATTATGTAAGTGTTGGTTTGGGTAAACATGAGGTTTTATGAAAAATAAGATTCATTCTGAATGTATAAATCAAGTTGAGAACAATATTTTTAATCTTTGTTCTTTGTTGGGTGATTTCTTATATTTTAAACATTAAACATGTGTATAGATCTGTTGAGTTCACTTTAACCACTAAATTTTCCAAAGATTTATTTCTACTATATGCAGGATTTGAAAGTAGAAAAACATAGAAAATTGAATCATCATTGTGATCCATGCTTATTTTAGCATTACTTTCATGGGATAAATTTTTCAGTTTATTTAATATTTTCACTTTATTTTCCATCTTGTTCTCCCAATGAGCTAAGCAATGGATCATTTTATAGCATTTCAGGTAAGGGATGCTTGTTTTCTCATCCTTCTGCCATAAATCTTTATGATACCTTAATATTATCTAATAATCTTTAGCAAATTTCAATTTTAGTAGTATTTGCATTCTCTGTACAACTCAATTTTCTAAGAGATTACATTCTCCAGAGCGCCGTTTCCTGTGCCTTATGAACACCAAATGCTAAACTCTTTCTTCAATTCTGTGAACCACGTAGTATCCTACAACTATCTTCACTTTTTGGTTTAGTTTCTATTGTTTACAACTAAATAACGACTTGTAAGAGAATAAAAATATTCTCCCCATTAAAAATATTCATGATCTCAGGCAAAAAATAAATCTCGATGCTTGCAAAGTTATATTCAACATAATTATATGTCTTGAAATATTTGTGATCATTTAATAAATCCTATAAAAAATCTAAACTTGATCTTTACTGTTTCTCCATTGGTTCTTGGAATAAGTTTTCTTTGTATTAAAAAATTTTAGTTGTAAATATTTAATAGGAAGAGAATATAGATTTAAGAGTGAAGTTGATAAAATATAGAAGTAGATGTTTTATAAAACACCTACTTGGGAAAGGCGAAGCAGCTCGCATCTTGTCTTTGAGATACTGGGACCCAGATGTGCATAATTAGGCACCCTCAAGGACATGGGCTATAAAAGGAAGTTCATAGGCAGAGTATTAGGAAGAAGAGTGGAAATATAACATGATTCCATATGAAATGACTTTTTTGGGTCTACTTAACTAAGGCAATGCAAATATTGTAGAGTTTACCACGCCTCTAACATCCAAATTACTCTTTCTCCAGAAGCAGCGAAGACTTAAAATGTTATTCATTTAGTTGCAAAAGGAATTAGAAGATTCACTATTTGGGCTGCAGACTATTAAATCAATTTGGTATTCTGTATATGACTTTTATATTTAAAAAAGGACTTTTATGTACAGTGAAGTCAGAAAGATCAACTAAGTATTTGTTGAGAAACCCACATATTCTATCTTTATATAACAGTATCAATTAGATTTTCATAATAACAGTTCTCATTCCATCCTTTGATTCAGAAGAAAAGAGTTGCTAAACTATTTGAACCTGGTAATATCTATCCCAATGAAAATTATAAAGGAGACTTGGATCCCAAATGAGGTATAGTCTTACCCTTTGCTGTTAACTTCGTCCCAAGTAAAAATTTGTGAAAATTGTAGTCACAGTATAAAGGTCCAGCAAAAATAAACATCTTATGTCAAGGGTCAACCTACAGACCTATAAGAATGATACTACAATAATACATATGTTACAAAACACTTAAGTGTCCTAATTAGCTGTTTTTTTTTTTTTAAAGGGAAATCAATTTGATAGTAAAATCACAGCAAGAAATAGGAACTAGCTATATGAAGATTTTGGTGACTGGCTAACTTTTGTCCCCCCTCCAAATTCTTATGTTCAAGTCCCAATACCAGTACCCCAGAAGGTGATCTTATTTGTCAATAGGATCTTTAAAAATAGTAATTGAGATTGAGATTATATAGATAGGCCCCTAATCCATGGGATTATATTTGCGAATAAGGCATTCAAAGAGATGATTAAGCTAAAATGAGGCCCAGAGGGTGCAGTATTAATCCAGTATGACTGATGTCACCAGGGATTCCTGAATACAGAGAAAAGGACAGAAAAGGCCACATGAGGACATAGCCAGAAGACAACCATTAGCTAGACAAGAAAAAAGGCCCTAGGGGAAAAAATAAAAATAAAAACAAAATAAAAACCTGTTAACCTTGATCTTGGACTTCCAGCCTCCAAAACCGTGAGAAATAAATTTCTGCTATTTCAGCTGCCCAGTCTGTGGAATTCCATTATGGCAGTCCTAAGAAACTAATTCTCATCTTCCCAAAGTTCTCTTTTATACAGTGTTTTTATCCCTTTTGTATGAATTATATTATTTTCTCTTCATGTGGGGGCCATAGTACAATTAAAATACTATTTATGATGTAATTGTTTAAAGTCTCCAAGTGTCCAATGTAGAGCAGGCATTATACATAACTAAATGTATTCAATGCCTTAACCATTTGTTTATGAACCCAGCCCTTAATTCTATATGCTGTCGAGTGTAATGCTTTTTGTAGTATGCTAAAATTCAAGTGCATCCTGTTGAAATTCTCAGCAGAGAATTTAGCAAAAGAAAAAATGTTTTACTGAATTAAATTCATAGTGCTTGCACAGCCTGAGAACACACTCCCAAAGATCTCAATAATATTTCACTGTTTTATTAGGCTACAAACTTTCCCAGTATGAACCTTTGACCGAATTATTCTAATACCTATATTGATCAAAAACATCAATTGAATATTGTGTCTTTCTAGCTCAATTAAGTGAAATGTAGGTGCCATAAAAAGTACCTGAATCCAGTCTTGGAGAATTTGTTTTTATTTATCTACTTTACCAGGTTTTGCTTTGAGACTATTGGTGACTGTTACAAAATTACAGGTAGTTTATACTTCCAAAGTCTGATGTTGTATGTTGCCAATTGATCATTTCATATGAAAAAAATCCCTTATGTCAATTAAACGCTGACATTTTTTTCTTTCATCTTTGCAATTAAATCACCAGAATTCAAGTTTCCTGTGGCAGTCTCTATCCAGCAGTCCAAACATTTCCAAGCATACAGCTAGATAATTAAAAAGGTATTATCCTTTCAATTGCCCGTCACCATTTGTAGCAATTCTGCCCACTAACAGGCTGGTATATTTTGGGGTGTGTAAATTGGTATGGATTGAATGAAGGTTGCCAAATACTGTAGTTTTTACTGTTTTAAGGAACATACACAAAACATCACTGGCCTGGAATATAATAGAATAAAAGATGAGTAATATTGCACACCTCACTTGTGTCCAAGCACATGCTCTGAGACTTGCCAATACCATCACATTTTTCCCTTCCCCAAACCTTCTAAAGTAGGTATTTTAATCCCCAGTTTAGAGAAGAAATTGAGGCTTCGATTAGACTAACATATTTATCAAATAGTTATCTAACGTTATCTCAAGAGCAATTCCTCTAGTCATTTAGTCCAACTGAGATGACATAGCCTGTCTCTTGTAAATACTTGGTAACCCACCCTGCTTGCACTGTTCTTTGTGACATTTGTGGTCACCTTGAGCACTGAGATAAAAGTTTCAACATCAAGTGGCCATACTACAGAAGAAATTCTTATAATGAGGCATTTGGCCAGAAAAATCGTGTCAGATGGACCACGAGCCAGCAGTTTTTTTCTCCCCATCACAGAATCAGAATTCACTCAACTGGGTTCCTCTGTTAAAATTGTTATAATCATGTCAGTGAGGACACAAACAATTTCCAAGTAAAAACAGTTACATTACATGAAGGTGATGTTTTCTGTTCTGAAGAAATTAACTGAATTTTAAAAATCTGACTTTAACGCATGGGGGAAATAGCTTATGTTATGGTTTAGGGTTTTTAAAAACAATATTTAGAACCCCTATGCTAGGCACTACGCTAAGTGATTTCAGTTATTAGGGTGGAGAGGCAGAATAGGTTAACTTGTTTAAGAAATAAATCTTATAGAAGAGTGGATAATTGATATGTAAATTCATATTATTGCTTTACTGGCACATTCCTTTCTTATTCATCTTTCACAACTCAAAAGAGAATCATACAAGATTCAGTTGCTTGTCATTCCTTTTTGACTAGACAAAAAGCAAAGAAATAAAATAAAGGAAAGCATTTGCTGGTGCTAAGAAAGTCTCCTTTAGGAAAGCTGAAAGGGGATGTAATTAGTTCCAAAATACCATCTTAAATTCACTGTGCATATATTTTTCACACACACAAAATTGAGCATTGGAGATCAAAGGGTCTGGAATGTAAAATGATGCAGCTAAACTCCATTTAGAAACAGTTGTAATGTAATTCCCAGTTGGACTGATTTTTTTCTGCTCATCTTGAAAAGAAATATAACCCTGAAATATCACTAATATTTTCTAACTCTTATTACAAATTGACAGTGATTGATTAATTCTCCTAAAAAGCAGATTAGAAAATAATCTTTCTGGATTATAGGGGAGTCTAGTTCATGTTTTCAATTAGTCCCTTTTTTGAAAGTATGATGCTATCACACATTTGAATAGCACAGTGGATTTCTTAAATAATTTGACTTTACTATAAAAAAACTATCTAAATTTAAAAGTTTTTATAGTAAAAATCCCAATTGTGGATTAAATTCTTCTGGAAGAAAAGCAGCGTAGAATTAAAATAGCCAGGGTATCAAAAAATCAGGGGGTCTGATGATATTCTTGGTTTAGCCATTAGTTACCTTCGTGAACGCAGATGACGTTTTTGTTCCCGATTTCCCATTTCTGTAAAGTGAAGAAATTCAATGAGAAGATGCTCTCCAAGGCCCTTTCCTCTTCTGTTTCTATGTGTTCTATAATTTCATTTTCCTTAATGGTCCATTTTCCATGCAGGCCTCTAAAGTAACATTGGAGAGTGATTAAGGGGAAGTGTAAAGAAAGACTAGCTCATAGAGGAAATAGTTTATGTTTCATTGCTTATAGAAAGATGCTCTCAAGAGTAGTGCTTAAGCTTAATTTGCATTCAAATTGCCTGGGAGATCTTGTTAAAATGCTGAGTCTGAGGAAGTTTGGAGAGAGGCCTGAGAATATGCATTGCTAGCGCATTCCTGAGTGATGACCTTGCTGCTGGTTCCAGAATGTATTTTGTAAATGTATTTGCACTGGTTGTAAAATTACTTTTAATGGCAAAACTGCAATTACTTTTGCACCAACCTAATGTAAGAATCTGGGGGAGTTGTTAAAATATTGATTTCAGAGTTAGGTCCAGAGATTCAGAGATCAGGGTGGGGCCACAAATTGAATTTTTAAGATGCATCTTGTGTAATACTGTTGCCAGAGGTCCAGGGACCACACTTCATACATTTGAGTATACTATCATATAGAGTCGTGGAACTATCTTCCACAGCCCTTCTCTAGCCTGTTCAGTTTCTCTTTTCAAATATGGGCCCTGCCTTATGATTTTTTTTTTTTTTTTTTTTTAAGAAACTGTGTGAAACCAGTTTATGGTTGTCTTGTACTAGTCTTTTCATTTCATGGAATACCTGTTGTCTGGTTAAAATGACAAATTAATGAGCATAGGTCTTTTGTTCATTTTTTAAACTTGAAGTGCAAGGACATTACCTCTTTAACAAGTATGCATGAAGTTGCCATAAAGGAAGTATATTGAAGTGGGGGAGAAAACCATGATAGGATCAGGCAAGCCCAAATCTCAATTCTAGAACTGCTAGCTATTCCTTTAATTCTGTGCTTTCCTCATACCCGAAACTGCAGAAGATCTTAGCCATTACTAATTCACTTAGACATGCTCAACAGCATGGTGGCCTATTAGGAGTCACCAACAACTAAAATTAGAGTTTAGATAGGGTTATAATTCACAAAATAGTCACTGAAGTTTTCTTGCACTTCATAAGTAAAATAGTTGATCCACCCATTTTACTTGTGAAAAAACATGAGATTAATATACAAACTTGAAATGATATACCTATAGGCATATACACATTTCTGTTGGATCATATTGAAGTTAGAGTCATTTTCAGACAGTGGAAAAATGACACCAAAATTTCATAAATAGCTTAGAGATAAAAGTTGGAAAATTGTATTAAAATCCTTAAACATGTGATACAGTAATTCTTCTCTGCATCTAGGGCAAAGGTTCTCTTGCCCTTCCCATGTTTCAAATATTTGCCCTCATACATATATCAGAAACTGGTCTAGAACTTTGGGGTTCAAGTAGGAAACAAGTGAAGCAAAATTGTCAAGTATATTCCAATGTTCTAAGGTGGTAAACAAATTTTAAAAATAAGTTTTCCCCCATTTCTTTTTATTTAGACTTATTTTAGATCCAGGGGTACGTGTACAGGTTTGCTATATAAATTGCATGTCACAAAGGGTTGGGGTACAGATCATCCAGGTGATAAAGCTGAGTACCTAATAGGTAGTTATTCAATCCTGACCCTCGTTTCTTCATTTTAAAAAATACATTTAAGCATATCAGCAGGTGAAAAAATTTTCCATGGAGAAAACCAAGCAGGAAAAGAGGATGCAACATTTTGGGAGGAGATTAGTTGTAATTTCTCAGGGAAGAAAGGCAGGCCTCACTGAAAATTTGACATGTGATCAAGGACCTAAGGAAGGTGGAGAATGAGCTCTGCAGTTTTATGGGTTGTTCTGAGTTCGAAAGAACAAATGCCCTTATGCATGTGGCAAGTTCAAAGAACAGAAAAGTCAATGTATCTGGAATACAGGAAGAAAAAAATGGAGCAAACTTACTTCTTATAAGCTCAGTATGTCATATTAAGGATTTTGGGTTTTACTGAGTGAATTTAGCAGCATGAGACATTGAGTAGAAGCATCATGTGCTACGATTTTTATTTTGAAATGGCCAAGTGGCTCTTGTGTTGAGGATGTATACCAGGAAAGATAGATAACCATCAGGGAGATGAACTAGAGCAGATGCTGCCAAACTCCAGTATAAGGATCTAATCTGGACTGCCTGTTCTAGTAAATGAAGCCTTACTGGGACATGGACATGCTCATTCAATTGCATAGTGTTGATGGCAGTTTTCACACTGTGGCAGAATTTAGTTGAAACAAAGATCCTGTGGCCCATTATATCTAAAATAACTTTAGATCTAAGTACAGAAGAGTTTGCACATCTCTGAATTAGAAGGCAAATAATTCAACTGAGATAACGGAGGCCTGTATCAGATTAGGAGTAGTGGAAGTGATTAGAAATACTTAGATGCTGCATATATTGAAAGTAGAGCCAACAAATATGCTGACAGGAGAAAGGTCTAAAAGCAAGAACGATTGACTTTCACCTGAGTAATGGGAAAGACAGAATTGCCATTTACTTAGTTGAAAGATTGTGGGAAGAGCACATTTAGATGTTCAGATCATGAGTTGGTCTTGAGATACCTAACACATCCAACAAATAGGTACAGGAGACAGTTGCACATCTAAGTCTAGAGTTCAGCAAAAAGACCTTAGCTAGTAATATAAATTTGGGAGTTTTTGGCATGTAGGTGGTATTGCAAATCATGGATGAGATTACAGTGCAGTGATGTTGGAGAAGGAGAGGTTCAAAAGTTACACCTGAGGCTTTCCAGAGTTTGGAGGTCATGCAGATAAGGTAAAAATCAGCAAAATGCAATGATGAAGAGCAGCTAAATGAGAGACAAGAACACGTGAAATCTTTGATACTTCAAAAATAAGGTCATCAGCCAAGTTAAGTGCTGCTTTTTAAGGTAAGATTGAGAAGTTATTACCAGCTTAGAACAATGTGGAGATCAATGATAGCCTTGAGGGACATTTTAGTGGCATATGGGGTAAAAAATCCTGATTGGAATGAATTCAAGAGAAAATGAAGGAAGAAACTGGAGATGGCTCAAAGAAAATTGGAAGTTTTTCTCTGAAAGTGAATAAAAGGTAGCAAAAGGATGTGGTATTGAGAATTCTTTAAATTTCTTTTTCAAATGAGAAATAGCAGGATGCTTGTACACTATTGGGTAATTTGGCCAAAAGGGGAAAAGGATAATACCTAAAAAGAAAAATCGAGAGTGATGTGTTTGAGCAGGTGCATGAGTGCAAGGGATGTCCTTCAATGAGAACACAGGTTGTTCAAAGCAAGATAAGTAAAAGCAGAATATATAGGCAATATAGATACAGGTGAGTCGATAGTGTAGCAGCTGGGGACAATCTCTTCTGATTTTAAGTTTTTTCCCCCTTTTTCTTTTTAGCATAAACAAAGTCAAAAAACTGAGGGGAAAGAGGTTTTAGAGGTATGAGACGAGAGTAGGGGGTAAGCAATATCCATTGAGAGGCAAGTGAAGAGGGGAATATAGAATTTCTGTATAATACGTTGGGCTAAGTCACAACAAAGCATACATTAATATACAATGAAAATATTCTAAACAAACAAGTGAATAATAGTGAGAAAAGGATTCTAGAACTTTCAGTAAATGAACTATTGTGAAGTTATTAAAATAGTTTTCTAATATGCTTAACATAGAAAAATCTCAATGTGGAAGAATAAAACTACAATCCTTTATATTCTATGTTATCGTCACCAGAAAGTGCAGGAATCCTCAAGTTTTTAGTCTTACTTGGAGAAAGTTCTGCCAAGTGATTGATATAGTCAAAAAAGGAGAAGTTATGGAAGGAAAGTAGAGTTTTGAAGGAAACTAAAGGAAGTAAAGTATTGAAGGAAAGTAGAGTTTACTTAAAGCGACAGTACACTGAAGAGATGAGTCAGAGCCAGGTGCTGAAAGGGAATGGGCCAGCTGCAGCCCCTGAGAGTTCCGCTTTGGGTTTTTATGATGTCAAATTCTTTGAGGTTCTCACTTGTCTTAAGTCTTTTTTTTTTTTTTTTTTTTTTTTTTTTTTTGTCTACTTTTTCCACTCCTGCCTTAAGTCTCCTTCCTTTCCCCCACGAATTTCCCAACCCAGGCTTGTGGGACCCTCCCTTACCATTATTAGCGTGCATTTGTGGGTCTGGTGTCAGATACAAACGGTGCCTGCATTATCCCTTATAACTTTCTTCTTTGCCGTTTGCCTCTCATTAGGTATGTAGCTAGCTCCATTATGACAGGTTAAATGCAGAGTGAATGATTATGGGACATCTTATTGGGCATTCCTTTCCACAGATATTTCCCCTCCTCTGTTCATATCTATTGTATCCAGGTTTCAGGTGATCCCTGGGCTGTGAGATTTTCCAGACCTCCCTTTTCACAGGGGCTTCCCTCTCCTGCTCATGTCTGGTTATCTGCCTACTCTAACATTATGTAATTTGATAAGTGACAAAGGCAGTAAGACTTCAGAGTCACAATACTGGGAATTGATAGCCTGCGTTACAACCCAGGTTTGACCAATTTCAAACTGATTTCCAGACCACTTAAATTTTACTATGTTTAAAACCTCCAAAATTTTTTGAATAAGTATTACGTAAATATCCTATGTTTTCTAACTGAACAATTGTTTCAACTGCAATGTATAAATTCATACATTATGTTTCTAATGTCCCAGGTCAATAACCCTAAACAGTTTATGCACAAACTATTTGTCATTCAACAACTTAGTCACACTTTTGTAAAAATTTAGCCAGCTCTGTCGTTTTTAAAGTGTTCCAGTGAAATCTTCTCATAAATCACCAAGATCACTAACATGTTAATTCATTCTTGAAAATAGTAAATAAAAGATAGAACTACAGAAGCTTCTTTAAACAATGAAAATGGTCTTATATAACTAAAAGGAATATATTACTGAAAAGAATTGTCCAAATTCTTGGCATTTTGAAAAAAGAATTGAACAAAATTCACAAAGTAGCAAAAGGATCAAGGAAAGATAAACACAGCAACAAAAGAACTGAGTAAAGAAGGCACAGACTTATGCAAGATAATTCAGAGCGGGAGACAAACTTTCAGAGCGGGAGACAAACTTTCAGAG
>NC_045441.1:72319199-72331179 GCF_002776525.5 Piliocolobus tephrosceles | reverse complement strand
TCAGAGCGGGAGACAAACTTTCAGAGCGGGAGACAAACTTTCAGAGCCGGAGACAAACTTTCAGAGCGGGAGACAAACTTTCAGAGCGGGAGAGAACTTTCAGAGCGGGAGAGAGCTCAAGCAAAGGGCTCTAAAAGCCCACTGCACTGTTCCTCAGGGTTTTTATAAAGCCAAAAGAACTGGCAACAGGTGCCCTTTAGAGGCCTCCAAATGGTTACACCCTATGACCAATCAGAGGCTGAAGTGGATGCTTCACTTACAGTCAATCAGAGGCTGAAGTGGAAACTTCTGTCTCCTTATCACAGGAGCGAGGATGTGGCCTGTGTGCGCCCAGTCTTGCCAAGAACTGGCTGCACCTGCTGTTGTTTAGTTTAATGCCTTAACCCCATTTACACTAATTCCCTATTCTCCCTCAGAATGAATTTCTGGCATAAATGAATCAAGAAACCAAACCCAAATTTGGTATAGTTTGCTCCTCTGTGATAATCTCTTTAAGCAAACATAGTTTAAGTTTCAGGTTGTATCCTCCAAAGACTTTTTAGGCTTTTTCCACATGTGAGACTTACCCCTGATCTCTAACAGCTGACACTTAGATGATATTACCTTGTCCCATGACCATTAATCATATTTTCTTTTATGTTAATGACTTCCAAATTTATATTTTCTATCCAGTTCTCTTCTTTTGAGCTTCAGTCAGGCATATTTATCTGTCTTCTTGATGTCTCCCTGAGGTTAATTCAAGCATAGTATGGTCAAAACAGATCATCTGAGAGTTTTGTAACATCTGCTAGAATAAAGATCATACTCAGTAATCAGACTGCTGGCATTCCAGAGAATGTTGACATCACTCTGACGGGAGGCCTAGTTATTTTGAAGGGGCCCTGAGAAACTCTGTTGAGGGACTTTAATTATGCAAATGTAGAACTCAGTCTCTTTGGGGGATGGGGGGAAAAAGGTAGAGGCTCCAGCTTGACAGACGGCAGGGAAATGGAAAGAAACTGGCTACTGTGTACACTATCTGTGTCCATCCACAGAGCACGATCAAGGCGTTACAATGAGCTTCCATTACAAGAAGAGATCTGTGCGTGCTTACTTTCCCATCAATGTCATTATTCAGGAGAATGGGTCTCTTATTGAAATTCAAAATTTCTTAGTGATAAATGCATCCACAAGTTTCAGGTGAGTCTGGGTGTTGCTTGTTTAATATCTCAAACCCAGAAAACTGAGTTAATTCTTGAAGAAAATGACATTGAACTTATATCAAATTCTACTACTTTGATTCAGCAAGCCACAACAGTTAAAAACAGAAATCAGAAAAATTGTGTATGGTATCTACATCTCTGAAAAAGGAACAGTTTAGCCCTCTGATTAAGTAAAGCCTAAAAGTTGTCCAGCTTAGGAAACAAAATGCTGATTCCTCAAATCCATTTATGATGTTTTAAAGATTTAACAAAAACCCTCTACTGAAAAAAACAAACAACAACAACAAAAAAAACAAGCAACCAACTAATCAGATTATCTGAATTACAGCTCTCCTCTCAAGTTATTTCTCATTTTTATAATGACACCATCATTTGCTTGAGCCAAGAACCATCTTTAATTCCTCTTCTCTGAAACCATATTTACTCAATGAACAACTTTTCCAGGACTTTTCCCAAAATACATGTAAATTCAGTCCTTTCTTCCCTTGCAGCTCTCCAGTCCAAGCTCCAATCATCTTCAGCTTGTTTTATTATAACAGTCTTCTAAATAGTCTGAATATTTTTCCAGTTCCTCTAATTTGTCCACAAAAAATTATTTTTGAAAGATCATTCAGATAACATCACTTTCCCAATTAAAATATCTCAATGCTTATTGTCGTGTTGATATAAAATGGAAACTCACTATTCTGGTCAATAAGATGCTACATGATTTGGATTCTGTCTGGATTTCTACCTATCACCCTACCCCCTGGCTTGCTTCAGTTGCACTGTTCTTTGTGTTCTTGGAAGACACTAAGATTTTCTAGCCTTAGATTCTTTGTATCCACTCTCACCACTGCCTGGACCACTTCCCGTGGTTCTTATATTTCAGATCTCCTATGAAATGTCACACACTGGTAGAGTTGTTTCTTGACCATTCTATCTAGGATAGATTTTCCACCTCTGAATGGATGTTTTCTCTACCAAAACATCTGCTTATTTCTCCTATGGAACCTAACACAATCTTTAGGTATTTTGTTTATTCATGTGTTTCTTTGTGTCACACTAACAAAGGTTTGTTACTGAAACTCCAGTGCCTATCACATATCACGTTCTTAATTTTTGAATGAATGGATAAATGAATATACCATTTTCACTCATCGCAGAAGCGATAGTTCATTTTCATAGTTTATAAATTCATTAGTTTCCATGCACAGTCAATTGATATTCAGATTACAGGTGATAATTGCCTTAACACTTCTTTACTCCCCATTTTTAGGTAGTAAGGATTCTGTTTTAGTCAACTTCTGCAGCTATTTGATACATCAAACCTCTCAATCTTTTTTTTTTTTTTTTTTTTTTTGCCTTCTTTCTGTATAATTCCAACAGATATTTATAAGGAAACTACTTAGCTGAATACCTCCAGCTCTTTCTCATTTTCATTCAAGCCCTAACCCATGGGTGGATGTTTCCCTATTTTAACCACCTGTGACCAGTTTTAACATTGCATAAATCAAAATACAAATTTATAAAACACAGGATCTCTACATAAATTTGTAGAAGGTAGTAAAAATATTTTTTAAATGAATTTGAATCAGAGGGAAAAGTGTTTAATCATAAAAGCTCATCCCAAGTGGCTGAAATCACAGCATGAGACAGAATGTATTAAGACAGTACATAGCCAGCTGAAATAGATCCGATTTTTATATCACGATATCACTGACCACACTTAGGGAAATAAACATGGCCACAGCCACTCGTTATTAATTTTAGACAATGCCACTTCCAAACTTTTGGTGATCTTTAACCTAAATTCCAGAATCTCACAGAAAGATGTAACCGGAGATTATTTAATGTCATACCTCAAACATCTGCAATATAAATTGTTAAATTGTCTTTAGAGATTCAGTGAATTTATATTTATAATAATAAGTTATCCTTTTTTTGTCACAGAAAGCATTAGAAATACACCTTTTAGATTCTGTTTTACAGTGGGCTGGGCCAAATGGACACAGCCAGAGCCCACTGTTGCTGGTTTCTATACTGGCCCATATTAACCCAGCACATTTACTTTCACTATGTCATTTAATGTTCTTTATCCATCAACACGTACTGAAGAATGTTTAATGGAGAGACAGAACGTGGTTAACTAGATAGACATAACTTTTTATGGAGCTGTCTTATAGAGGCTGACACATGATGTTTTAAAGATGTAGAACAAGGAAAAGAGTGTCACAAAAAGTATCAAGTACAAGTACCCTCGCATCTAATTGGTGGAGGGGGATTGAAGAGTACATACGGTAAAGAGAAAGACCTATGCGAAGAACCCAAAGTACTTCTAAGAAAATCAAGGAAAGTCAACATAGCTAATAATCAGAATGTGGGCAAAATATTACTGAGATAAGAGAAGGAGGAGGAGGCCCTGATCAAGCAGTTTGTTCTTAAGAAAACAAGACGTCACTGAGAGTATAATAAGGATAATAATCAGACGAGATCGGGCACATTCAGGGTGGTATGAAAAAAAATTAAGGAGAATAATCTTTTTGAAACAGTTCTCAATACTGTCCCCCTCACTGATTTTTTTTTTTTTTTTTTTTTTTTTTTTTTTTTTTTTTTTTTTTTTTTGACAGCTTGGCTCCAGAGAATGGATGAGCAAATTGTAAACTCAGAAAACTGAAAGTAGAAATAGCCATTCCCATTGCCAGAAGGGAGCTTGGTAGGCAAAGACAGAAAGTGAAGGAGAAAACTTTCCTGTTGGTCCTCCCCTTTATTTTTCCTCAGTCAGCAACATCATAATTCTAGCAATCGAAACAACCAGTTAATTTTTCAGGAGGGTGTTTCTCACTTTCCTAGCTGCATATTAGGAAAATTTAAGTTTCCTGAGAGGGAATGCCAGTGTAACCCAGGTGGTATGTAAAGCAGTAGCATAAACAGTTGCGAAAGGGACGATTCCCAATTATTCACAGGTCTTCTAGTTTTCCTGTAAGCATCGAGAAGGTTGTGGAAGATAATTGGGATATGATCGGGCTTGCCACCTCACGCCAAGGTCTATCCAGTTAGGTAAAAGAGCCCCACAGAGATAAGGGAAAGAAGAAGAGCAATTAGGCCTCTGACAGTATTTGCAGTGCCATGAGGCTGCAGAAAAGGTGCCCAGCTGGGTGTCTGAAGGCACTAAATGCTCCCATAGCAGAGTAGTATCCTACCTAGCGAGACCAGGTAAGAGCCAGACCAGGTAAGAGCATTTATAAGAGCCAGATAAAGTGAAAAACAGGCCACCGGTTTCCCTTGCAATAGACATCAGCAACTGTTGACAGTTAGTGCAAGGGATTTTACACTGGGGCCCAGGAGATTTCACAAAATCTTTCAAAAAAATTAATGTCAGAAATGAATAATGCAATCTCTGCAGAGTGTGTAGCACAATAAAAGGGGTCGGGTGGAGTGGCTCATGCCTGTAATCCCATAAGTTTGGGAGACCGAGGCAGGCAGATCATGTGAGGCCAGGAGTTCAAGACCACCCTGGCCAACATAGAGAACTCCCCATCTCTATGAAAAATACAAAAAAAAAAAAAAAAAAAAAAAAGGCACGTGTGGTGACTCATGCCTGTAAGCCAAGCAACTTGGGAGGCTGAGGCAGGAGAATTTGAGCTGGGAAGTAGAGGTTGCAGTGAGCCAAGATCGCACCATTGCACTCCAGCCTGAGTGACACAGGGAGACTCTATCTCAATTTAAAAAAAAAAAAAAAAGGAAAAGGGAGGCATAGGACAGAACTCCAAGTTTTGGAGGAAGGTTCCAAAAGAAAATAACATTCTGAGTAAGGAATGTTCGATTGCATTGACTGAAAATCTCCACTGGACTTGAAATTGGAAGACATTAGTGACTTAAATAAAAACAGATTTTGTGAAGAGGAGAAGAACTGAATCGAGAGTGAAGTAGCTGTTGAGTAAATGAGAGGGTAAAGGATAGATGAGGAATAGAGGCAACAACTATAGGCCTTTCAAGAAATTCAACAGTGAATGGGAGAGAAAGTAGGTGATTCTTGAAAAGGAAGTAGAGTGAGAGAAGGTTGTCTTTTGTTTGTTAAATCATTTCTTTGTTTTAAGGAAGAGTCCTGAGCATATTTAGTTGTGTGAGGGAAGGAAACAGAACACACAGAGAATAAATAATACGCCATATAGCTCCCCTCCCCCCCACACAAAAGAGCAGCAGGAAAGGCATTGTGGCTTCCATTTTACAAATAAGAAAACTAAGACTTAGATTTAGTGGTTTGCTGAAGGTCAGGCACTGTTAATGTATTTGGATGAGAAGAAAGTCTTTTTTGTTCATATGTTTCAATTCTTTTTCAGTGTATTTAATATCCTCATTTGCATTAGGACACTGCTAGATGTTGAGATTGGTGAAATGACCTATAACATTTCATCTCATTGCATTGAATTCACAGACTACTAAGAATTGTGGAGTCCCTGAGTGATAAGTACATGAGATTCTTGTGAGATCACTGCATGTGAGGTAGTTACTTTGTAACTCCTACTACTGTTTGTGATTTTTTTTGGTGCTGGTTACTGCAACCTCCACCTCCCAGCTCAAGTGATTCTCCTGCCTCAGCCTCAAGTTGCTTGGAGTACAGGCATAAGTCACCGCACTCGGATAATTATTTTGTATTTTTAGTAGAGATGGGGGTTTCTCTATGTTGGCCAGGCTAGTTTTGAACTCCTGGCCTCACGTGATCCACCTGCCTCAGTCTCCTGAAGTGATGAGATTACAGGCTTGAGCCACTGCACCTGATCCCTTTTCTTGTACTACATACTCTTCAGAGATTGCATTATTCATTCCTCTGACATTAATTTTTTTGAAAGTTTTTGTGAAATCTCCTGGGCCCCAATGGAAATCACCTTGCACTAACTGGCAACAGCTCCTGATGTCTGTTGCAAGGGAAACCTGTGGCCTATTTTTCAGTTCATCTGACTCTTACAAATGCTCTTACCTAGTCTGGCTCTTACCTCATCTGGCTAGGTAGGATACTATTTTGCTATGGGAAAATAGTAGTGCCTTCAAACACCCAGCTGGGTACCTTCTCTACAGTCTCATGGCACTGCAAATACTGTCAGAGCTACTGCTTTGCCCTTTGTAAACCTGAGGGAGAAAAACAGGGAAAGCTCAAACAATGGAAAAACAACGAAAACACTTTTAGTCTTGGACAATGGTTAGAGGAAATAATGTTTCCAGTTCTTAGTGCTTGGTCAGCTGAAAAGCAAGAATTTCATAAGTTTTGGGAAAACTACAGTGTGGTTTTTGCTAGATGTAGGAAAGGAGAATGCTGATTGATACTGTTTTATCTATATTAATATAAACAGCTAAAAATGGATAACCTTTATGAATCCTGGCTACGAGCTAGGCACACTAGTATGATAGCACTAAATACCTCCTTGAATCCTTACAGGGTTCCGAGACAGGATATGCTCTCTCCATATTAGGAATAAGTAATAACTAACTTCAACTCCTCACTCTACCACTTATAAGTGATGTCACTTTTGGCTAATATGTTAGCTTTACATTGCTATAAATAAATGCCTGAGACTGGGTAATTTATAAAGCAAAGAAATTTATTTGGCCCACAGTTCTGCAGGCTGTACAAGGATGGTGTCAGCACCTGTTCGGCTTTTGGTGAGCCACAAGAAGCTTTTAGTCATGGCAAAAGGAAAGGGAAGCCAGAGTGACACACGGCGAGAGATGGAGCAAGAGAGATGGGGTGGAGGTGGTGGGTCTCAGAATCTTTTTAACAATCAGATCCGATGGTAACCCACTATTGTGAGAAGGCACCAAGCCATCTACAAGGGATTTGCCTCCATGACCTAGACACTTCCCACCAGGGTCCACCTATATCTAACACTGGGTTCACATTTCAACATGAGATTTGGAGGGGACAAACATCCAAACCATCTCAGCCAGTTATTCAACCTCTTGTGCTTCAGTATCCTTATCCATTACATTTAAATGGGAATGACAATAATAATACCTTCAACATAGGGTTGTTATGAGAAGCAAATGAGTAACCATTTTTTCAAAGAACATTACAGTGAGAGTATGTAAGTTTGTATAATATGACATAATTATCTGATTTAAAACAAATTCTGCTTCACCAGCTCAGAACTACACATCAGTTTCTTGACTCCCCTGTTGGAATGAATGATGCATTTTTCCAGAGCAAAATAAGTATAATTATTTTAATTCTATAATTCAAATAAGTCATAGTGTTTCTGGAATACCTTAAAGAAAAAGTGATCATGTATTACAGTAGAATCTAGAATATATTTTTGATTAGAAATGTTTACAAGTGTAAAGGAAACATTTTTTTGTGAGATGAGTTGGAGATTGCTTGTTGTTTACACATAGAAAATGGGAAGAAATTTGATACCTTCCAATGAGTTATCGGATAGGTTCTGTATTTACTTGGCTCAGGTTATTTTTTTTTACTTGGTTCAATTAATTACAGCTTAATACACCTGCTGGAAATATCACCAACGAACCACAGCAGAAGAGTTTAGGTGAGAAGAGCAGTTAAAATTCCCCTCTCTAGTCTTCACTAGATCATATGGAAAGGAAGTGATTTCTGAATAAATGAATTCATTTGAACTTGTATTAGGTTAGTTTTGTTTTGTTTTTGACTGATAAAAACACTATTTTCCATAAAATCCAGATACCTCCCTACCTCAGCCAACTTCTAAGTATCTTTTACTATTGATTTTGTCCTTATCAGTTGAATTCTTGAAAATGCTTCAAAAAATAAAAATGTGCTATAAAAGATAATATTTATTTATAGTATAGTGTTATTTTCTATGTTTCAGAACTCTGCTAGGTTAAGAAGTACTGAGTTTACTCCAAATTATTTTATTAGTATGAATCAGTCGGAGGAATTATCTAATCTAGAGAAATGAGATGGTTTTCTCGCATTTAACACATCTGCTTAGACTGATGTTATTATAAAGGTTGAGAAAAAGAAGAAAATGATAAAACTTTGATCAATGAAATATGTTTTTATCTTCTGGAAAGTCTCTCAAATGTCCAATATTTTCAATAATTTCTCATAATTTCTAAATGCCCAATCTCACAGTATAGAGATGAGTAAACGTATCATTTTTAAAATTAACATATTGAATAATCTCATTAAAATACCAAAAAATATAAACCTTATACATCATTCTACAGGTATAAGAACACAAACAATTTTAGTGACATACTCATATTCATAGATTATTACCAGAAATACATGTATTTTAAATTTCTGCATGTATATCTTTTATCTGAGCAAGATACAGTAAGTTCTTAACAACTTACTGTGTCTATAAAGGTGAGTGAGCGCATTGTGTTACTACCTTCCGTTTCTGCTTCCAATTTCCTCTCTACCCTGCTCTGTCCCCAAGAATCTGAGATCAGCCACATCAACGCATTTCTTTGCCCTCTGTTTCTAGTTGGATTTGTTCAACAGGCTGCACCAACAGATCAGAGGGAGACAGAGAAGTGATGTAGGAGTATGTTTTTCTTTTTGCTGTCTCCATGCCAGATTGAGGTCAGGTGATTTTGTCCCTCTAGAAAAGGCTGTAACTTCCGTCAGGAGGCCCTGTTCTTGCAGTTATTCTCTTCAGGTTCCAGTAATAATTTGCATCCCTTCACCTGAAGCCCAGAAAAAATACCTTTTTCTCTTGCTATTATTAGTCTCAATGTATTGCATTATTTATGGATGAGGTCTTTAAACCTTGGCCTACTTTGAAAATAATTCCTTTAATAAAATTTCCTCAAATTACCCCCACTTGAGCACTCTGTTCCCTGGCTGAGTCTGTTAAAGAGTGGGGAATGGATTCCTCAGAGTACTAAGTTTTAAAGCAGTAACTTTCAATGGCAACATTGTCTCTTGCTTGCCTCATTGCAATAATCTCTTTTTAGTCTCCCTTCTTCTAACCTTGATTCATCAAAGTGGATCTTCAACACTGCTGCCAGATTAATCTTGTTAAAATGTAAGGCAGATCAGTTCATCTCTCTGCTCAAAGGTCTTAGAGGATTTTAAATCTAAATATCCAAGATATTTCCATGACCTCAGAGCCCTAACAATCTGCCGCTACCTGGCTTCCTCACAGCTCTGGTCTCTGCTAGTTACCCCTTACTTGTTCCACTGCTCTAGATGCTGATGTTTCTTGAACACACCGGACATTCTCCCTGTTGAGGATCTTAACCCTTGCTCTTCCGGCTGCCTGGAATGCTCTTCCATATGGCTTTTTCCTTCACTGACTTCAGATCTATCTATGCTACGATTTCAGCTTCCAAACACTCCATTTAAATGAAACCACATCCTCTCCCGGGCTCCTTTACACAGTTTTTATTTTATTTTTTATTTAAAGTACCTATCACCAACTAACATATTTATTTGGTACTATTTTTCTTTAAAAAAAAAACTGTATAAAAATCGACTTATTTCTGTTTGCCCCTACAATCTACATCTGCAGAACAGCACCTGGCTCTTAGTAGGCACCTTCTGTATACTGACTGAAAGAATGAAGGAATGAATGCGTATAACTCACTAGAGTTCTACATTTTACTCAGGTCACATTTACTTTAGCTGTAGTATATTAATGATTAAATTAATTAAATCAATTATTTAATAAATGTGCATTGACACTAACAGTTCTATGCTGAAAATTTTATTGCTGCCTGATATTTTTTAATATACACAAATAGACAGATTACAAGTCTTAATTTACCCTTAAAACAGTATTTGTAACATAAGTAAAATGAATCAGTAAATGGATTTTTGAACTAGCTCTACTAGTACTTTACACTATATAACATAAGGCAAAGTCACTTTAATTTCTCTGCGCTCCAGTTTCCCCAGCTATAAAATTAGGGATAGGATTAGATGATACCTAAGGCCCATTATTCTGAAACTCTGAGAGGTGGTTGTGTTACATAAAATGTCTTTTCAATATGTTTATATATTTTTAAATGTCATCTAAAATTATAGTGTAGTCAATGCTAAGTACAAAGAGTAAATGACATCTGCAGGATACACACAGGCCTTATCATTTGTCTTTTCATTTTCTTTGCTAACAATATATCAGAAAGTCTGTTTCTAGAGGATAAAAACAAAATTATCAGGAGACTAGTGATCATAGATAACATATTGATTGAAATGAATATAATTTTGAGTTGACTGTTTTTCACTAATGTATTAAGAAGCAGATGAAGCATGTCTGAATTCCAGACTATATTGCAATAAATATTTTTGTTGTTTATATGTCTAGAATTTTACAGAGGATCAACTCACAAATTTCCAAATTCAAAAAATGACTTTACATTGATCTCAAATGAGTACTTTAAATGGAAATGAACCTTTTGTATTTGACATATTTTTTTGCTTATAAAAGTGATACTGGACTCCCAGAAAATTCATACAAAATTTATAGGAGTCTCTAGATGGTTCTTATCTGTTTATGGATCTGAAAATATGAAGCAACAAATTTCTGAATTTTCGTCAGCACCTGTATTGTGCCAATATGGCAAAAATCAGATGCTATTTATCATTTTTGAATTTTCACCACCAGAAATGTTATTAATTTTAATGATAAAATCCTGTTATATTTTGCATAGAGTTGACCTTTTGAGCTCCCAGAAAAAAATGTATCATATAACCATAAGATGGTATTATTGTTACTTGGAAATGAAATAGATTTCTTTTCATAATAGCATGATGGACAAAAATGTATGTGTCTCTTGTCATTTTTACCTTCTGCATATTAAGTGCAATATTTTGAAAATAAGTACTTCTTGTATATTTACATGTACATTTTATTTTAAACTACTGGAAAGTATAAACAAATAAATACACACAATTGTTTACATACCTCTAGTAGGCAGCTGGAAAGTGTTTTTATTACATTGTTTTATCATCTCAATTATTTTCAATAAAATCTGAGCTAAATTATTACTTATTAATAAACTCCAGCCCATAAATATCGTTTATCCCCCTACAAAGTGGTTTTTTATGCTGCATCAATTTATCTTGATTATAAAACAAATTCTCAAATGAGTAAAAAATGTAGTGTCTGCTTGTCAGACATTTGGACAGTGAAAAATTCTTTTGTTTGGAAAACAAAAGAACACACAATTTCTGGCTTCTTATAGCTTGATGATATTTGTTTCCATCATTCCATTTTACTTATTGTACAATACATAGTAGAATGCTTTTTATTGGCTTCAAACGTAGGCTTAGAACAGGCATCGTTCAAAGAAAAGGCTCTCTACATGCATCACAATTTCTTCCTTGCCGCTGCCATTTCATATACAGTTAGGTGATACATCCATCCTCATTAGGAACCACTCCTCTTTACACACAGACTATTCCCGACAATCAACCCAGCCAGTTCTTCTCTTGGATTTAAAATATCCTCACAACATTTATTCTCACTGCTTTGCCTTTTGTGGTCCCTAATTAGTACAATCATTTTTTAAAGAATAGTATCTCCTATATTTATTAGTGCCAATAGAATGAAACAGACTTCATGGGTAGAAACTGCAAGCAATACACAAGGCAACAATAAGAGAGGGCATTGCCAAGTACTGGATTTAAAAATAAGTAGAACCCCCAAAGAGCAACCCTTAAAGAGTATGTTTAATCATTGCTAGAAGTGCAAAGTATAACTACTTTATATGACTGGTTGCCCACCATTTAATATTTATAAAGCATATTTCTACTTTTCATGAAGTTTAATATTTTATGATTATTTCCATAATTCCATAAGAACCCCTCAGGG
>NC_045441.1:72226199-72318799 GCF_002776525.5 Piliocolobus tephrosceles | reverse complement strand
ATCCTAAGCTTCAAAATGGGAATAATAATAAAACATACCTAATATAACTTTTAAGAGTAGTAAATGAGAGAACTGATTTGAGTGATAACTCTAGTTGTCCTGTGTGGGCTGGTCTCAGGTCAATTCAACTCCTTCTCTATGGCAACAGCATGGTCTCAGTGAATTGACTTTGTGTAGTGGGCAGGAAGAATCCATTAGGCAATTACATCATGCTGCTGCCTACCTGACCCAGCAGGAAACCAGTCTCTCGCAGAGCCCTATATTTCTTGGCATCCTCAAGTTAGGTGAGAGCTGTTGGATGTGGTCACAGCATAGTACCTGCCTGTTCTGCCTCTCCTCCTCCATCTCCTACCTGATGCCACTTGCAGAAGCTTCACAACTGGTCCTCCTGACACTGTGTGTGGTGAGAAAGCAAAGGTCAGTATCTGGAGTGGTCTCTACCAGTTGTCTGGGCACCCAAGGAGAAAGCCAAGGGCTGGGCCTAGCATGGACTCCACTGGTTCTCCTAGCACGTGAGCATAACTGATTTCCCTCCAGAAGACAGTTCAAGTGGACTTCCCTCTAACTCAATATTTTACTGTGCAACGAGGAACCAAGTAGCTCTGTTTAAACAAAATCCCAAAGTCTCAAGGATGAGTTTCACAGTTCTAGGTCCTCAGATCATGCCCAGAATTTTACCAAGTGTTATGGAATCACTTCCATCAGTTTTTGGTTTTCTTTTCTTTTATCCCAAGGGCTGAAACCCAGAAGAGACCAGGTGTTAAGTCATTTCTGTTCAATTTTCTCCAGACCCCTCGACTGAAAACAGGCAAACAAAGAGTAGTAAATAAGATTATGTAAAGGACTTGCTTCATGTTTGGCACTCCATCAGTTGGGCCTATCATTATCAATGCATCATACATTCTAGTTCCTTTTGCTGCCATTCCTGACTTTGCAAAATTTATGCTAGATTTTCCATTATCTTTGTTTTCCTTCCACAAAAAGTAAAGTTGCTCTTCTTTATTACAAGCACATAAACATGTGGAAAGCTCCTCCTCATGAGCCTCTACAGTCTTAGGCATTCCTTCCTTCATTGATTTTTTTGTCATATTTTGTGCCAACTATCTCATGCCACCTTCAAAAATCCTGAAATGATAGTGTAATCAATAAATAATAACAACATTACCCATACCTGGCTGTCAGTTTCAAGATACTCACACTCAATGGCATCATATCTTAATAGAGACATATCCCCAAATAGTCGTTTCTAAAACTTGTGATACACTACACTTTAAGCCCAATGTTCATTCCCCACACTATATATATAATTTTTTTTTTTACTCAAATCACCCACAAATGAGCCATTTCTCTCATTATGATAGCCCCTATTCTGTTCACAAATTTTAGATGCAATTTTGTTTACTGGACTATTGCTACTATTCAGTGCTTTATTTTCTCATTTACATAAAAAGATGGAAAATCGTACATAAAGTTTTTATTTGTATTATGAGTAAATAAAAAATAGTGTACATATAGATTACTTGCAAGAAAGAGCCATATGGTAGTTCACATATGTTTGTATATTTCCTTTAATATTTAACACCAAATACATTTTCTGGCCATGTATACTATATATCATTTGGCCTGCAGAGGCCAGAGACCTAATATATTTATGTATATTCATAAAATGTATATACACACACAGTATCCATCCTTTTAGTTCAATGTTTTATTTAGTATTGGTATCCTCAAAAGAACTCTGAGAGGTAGACGTTATAATCTTCATTTTACATATAAGGAAACTATGGCTTCAAGAAGTTATAACTTCTTTGGAACCACTCAGCTAAATAGTGCAGAACAAGATTCCAAATACATGCTCTTCTCTCATAAGCAAATGCTGCTTATGTCACTTCATCTAATTACCAATGTTTTAGTCAATGATGAGGGTTTGTGATTTAGAGTAGCCATATCACATGTCAAAGCCTGAGATCTCTTTGTCAGCTATTTCAACTGGATGAGACAGGACATCATTTTGTCACTTTGGAGATTCGAGTTGAGCATGCCACTGTCATTCTCCTCTGTGAAAACACAAGTGATTTTCTCCACATTAAATCTGGGAATCAAACATCTTTGAAACATCCTCACCCCACCCAAAGCATTATCAACTTTCAGTAAGTAAATTTTCCCCTTCATGAATTAAAAATAATAAAGATGCTCTTTGAGAATGCAAGAATTCCTTCATTTCAGTCATAGATGAGTTTCAACAAAATTGATGAAATTTTATTTTCTAATTATATTCCAGCGTAAGATTGGCATCAGTTTTAGAAGTAGTTTCAAATAATCACAAATGAATTGGAAAACTTGATGAGCCAATTATTCTCTGGCCATGACATTCTCAGTATTTTAAAAATGAGTGTGTTCTGTAGGTTGTCCATAAATTATTTTCATCTTTGTATTAAACAGAGTCAGTTTCTTACATATTTCTGAAATATGCTCTATATTGTATTTCAGGTAGAAAGTTCTTGCATTCCAAGCTGCCCATTTCCTTAAACTTAATATTCACTTTAATCCTGTGGATTCAGGGTTCTGTAAAATGAATTTACTTCAAATGAAGAATGTTTTTCTATAAGCATCCATGTGCATCATTTTAGTTCTCTAGTGAGTCTGGTTTTATTGCTCTAAGCAAATATTCCTTGATTCCATTTGTAAAATATTTCTGAAGAAACAAAGATGACTTTGAACATATTTTCATTTTACCCCTTTTACTGAGATTATGATTCCTTTGAACAGTCCTCAGATGAATTTCACCTTTCCTTTTTGTCTATTTCAAAGAAACAGAGCCTTTGAAGAGTGTTTTTTTTTCTTTTTTTTTGTTTAATATATCTAAAGCTTCTCTTACACGCAAATGAAATTTCCATTTAATATTTTGGGTTTTCACTGAGAATAGGCTATGCTCAGTGGAGAAAAGAAAAGACAGCAAACTTATTTGTAACTATTTCTACTTTCTATGGGGACTCATGTCCCAGTCACCACTTTTGCTGCTCTGCACACAACATGGATGCAGCAGGCCCCAATTTCAGCACAATTTGCTGTAAGTATGGGGACCCTAAGTGTGCATACAGCTGGTGTCATATACCTTTTCATTTTCATGAGTTATGAGTTTAGGAGATGACCATGGGGGGACATGAGAAAGCAAGCTGTATTTCACCCTCTTATGTCCTTCCAAACATGCTTGACCAGAGACACAGAGAGAATGCTTGTACTCCTTCACTTTAATGGTTACCAAAAGCATGAATGTGCCTATTTTAATTTTAACGAAAGAAACAGAAAATGTAGAAATTACTTCTATGGGATGCAATATTCATGCTATAGCTGCCATAGACTTTCTGGGAATCCTTTTTGCTTTTCCTCTTTGAGTGGTTGCAGGATCGCTACAGCCCAGGAGATTGAGGCTGCACTGAGCTAATATCGCACCACTGCACTCTACCCTAGGCAGCAGAGACAGACACTGTCTCTAAAAATAAATAAAATATTATTCAAGTTATATATAAGTGTGAATTCTTGTTCAGTGGCAATTCTATTTAGAGTACTTTTTATGTACCAGCAAAAAATATAAACCATGTTTGATTTTAGAAATTAAAATATGAGGCCGGGCACGGTGGCTCATGCCTGTAATCCCAGCACTTTGTGAGGCCAAGGTGGGCAGATCACAAGGTCAGGAGATCGAGCCCATCCTGGCTAACACGGTGAAACCCTGTCTCTACTAAAAATATAAAAAATAACCGGGCATGGTGGCCGGTGCCTGTAGTCCCAGCTTTTAGGCAGGCTGAGGCAGGAAATGGAGTGAATCCGGGAGGCGGAGCTCGCAGTGAGCCGAGATCACGCCACTGAACTCCAGCCTGGGCGACAGAGCGAGACTCCGTCTCAACAACAACAACAACAACAACAACAAAATTAAAATATGATAGGCTATTTAATTTTATCTGAAAAATTACAACTTACATAGAAACAGACTTTATAAAGAGGACGCTGGTGACTAAGTTGCAGGACATGTACTAAATAATTTTAAAATTCAGTTAAATGATGACAGTACTTCACACAAATACATGACAATATAAAAGTGAGAATGGTAACTGTTCTTTCTTTCAATATTTAAATAAAACAAACTTTGCATTTATAGAATTAGTAATAGAAAATAGATGTTACAGATCTGTGATACTGGCCAGAGATGAGAGATTGAAAAAAAGACTAGGTACCATTTCAAAGTCTTGGACTGTATAGTAGGCATCTTCCTACTCCCATCCATTCTTCCTGCTTACTATTACTAAATAAATAAGTAAAAATACTCTCCATGTATATTTTCTTGCCAAGGAAACTTTCTGTGTTTTACTACTTATACTAAAATGAATAAATCCTGAAGTTCTAGATGTGTCCTGACCTACCTTTTTAAATAATTTTGACTTACTACTTACTCTACAAAAAAAAAAAAAATTCTCAAATGGTTCTATTTGTTATTCCCCAATACTTTCCTCTCATTTCAGCTTTGTTTATGCCAGAATGTACTGCTTTAATGCACACTTCTGCCCCACAGTAATTACTCCTTACCACATATCTTCAATCAAAACGCACTCTCTTCTTCAAGTATATGTTTAAATTCAGCCTCAAACATAAAAAGCCTTCCTGATTGACTTGGCCAGTTAATAATTCTGAGTACTTGTTTTGTGCCATTTCTAGCACTTTCCCTGTACTACCTAGTATATTTTGGTTTATATATTTACCCAACTACACTCTTAATTTTATGGAAAGGAGTACCATCAAGATTTTAACACCTCTAAATTCCCCTAAAGTCATGTTCTATAGAAAAAATGTGGATGAAACAATGGATTGTTCTTGAATGCCTCTGAATAGCTTGATTCCATGACTTTCATTATAAATGAAGGTCTCATAATATTATACTTATAATGTTTATGGTCTTGGCTACTATCAAAATCCATTTATACTTTCAAACTTTCCAAAGAAATTAGCCATAGAGGAATATTCCTGGAGCTCCTGCTTTCCCTTCTTAGTTTGCGTCTTCAGTCACACTTCACACTACCTTTAGCTATTTTTTAATCACCCTTTATCACCTCAGTTTGTTTCTCCATCAACAAACCTTTGATGGATTCCTGTGTTTACATGAAAGAAATGTCCAATTTCCTCAACCTACTTTCTTGGTCTTATAATCACTTTCTTAGGCAGTTCAGCTTCTTCCCAACCTCTTATCCTTTCTGCCTCATTGGTCTATTCCTTTCTACAATTTAACTATTTTTACAACATAAACATTTCCCATTAAAGAGGAAGACATGAATGTTCTTTATACTATTATTATTTAACATTGTGCTGAATTTACTAGCTAATGCAATTCATAAAGAGAAAAAAAAAGGAGATATGGAAATTAGTCAAATATAAAATAATTACCTGCAAATAATAAACATTGTTTATCTGGAAAACTCAAGATAACAGAATTTTTATGAAAAGCAAGAGAATTTAGTAAAGTGGGCACAGAGCACAATCAATTGCCTTCATATATTGAAAGAAGGAGCTACAAGTTCTAATAAAATAAATAACATTTTTTAATAATAGCGACAGATAGAGGAACTACCTAGGACTAAAAAAGGAGTGATCAATACCTAAATGAAGAAAACTGTAAAGCACTATGGAGATTCAAGAAAGGATATTTTAACAAATGGAAAGTATGGCATGTTCTTGCAGAGGAAGGCAAGCAATTCTAAAGATATCTCTTTACACTAAATTGACCTAGACATTTAACATGGTACCATGAACAAATACCAGTAGGATAATTTTGTGCAACTAAAAAGGTTGATTTAAAACTATATTTAGAACAATTGGACGTATTTCCCTGAATCAGTGTTGTACCCCTGCTCATCTATAGCTTCATCTTATTCATCTATAGCCTCAGCCAAACTGATATTCCTACAGAACTGGCCACAGTGCTACCTCTGTTAGGTAGCTTTATTCACCACTAACTACCACTAATTTCATTTGACACTTAAATTACTTTTGCTATTCTCAGGCATGCCTTCATATGACAATAGTTCAATTCCCCACCTAAATATTGAGTCTAGGTGTCTTATATGTATCTGAATATTTCTTGGTCAAACTATAGTGTCTGTATAGACATTAGTTATTTAGAGTAGGACTTTTATCCTACTTAATTTTAGTTATCTCCTTTATTTTCATATATCTCATGCATGTCAGCAGAGTTGATCCCAACCTAATTACATCCCAGGATTAAATTTTGTCACTTTGTTCCCGGGGTTCTAAAATGTGCTGGAAGAAATTGGGTCTAGGAAGTTGGATATATAGCTTATCAGTCTATAACTGAAACAAGCACAGGTATTCTGGGAAATTGGTGCTTATTTTGGCTTAATCTCATGATCTTATGCAAAATATAAGCATCCTTAATAAAGCCAGCCTTGAGTGGCTCCATGTTGCCTGATATAGTCTGGAAGTTAGAAAATTGAGGAGAAAAGGTAGAAAATGGTTCTAATAACAGATACAATGCTTAGTTGCCAGGAAGAGCAAAGATGATCTGAAAATAGAGACAGGAAAGCCTAACCAAAATTATCTGAGCTGTGGAGTTGAAGGCAACTCAGTCTCCTGTCGAGATAATGAAGCAGGAGAATACAAAAGCAAAGATCAATGTGTGTGTTATATCCTGTTAGATTTTAGTCTTGAGAAGTCCTGTAAATATTCTTTCTTTTTAATTTTGCTATATTTTATTGAATCTGGATGGTTTTAAAGTACTGTAGGTGTATAATATAAATTACCAAAGAAAACAGAGCAGTATTAGTGAGTGGTGATTTAAGTGCCTGGGCTTAGTGAAACTAGCAGACTTGAATTTGAATTTGAGTTCACTAGCTGTATGACTGTTGACAGTTTACTTAACCTCTCTGGGTCTCATTTTCCCATCTAAAAAAGGAAAGAATCTACCTCATTGTGAAAATGAAAGGAAATTAGAATGTTTATGAAAATGCTGAACACATCACCCAACCCTTGGTGCATTCAAAAAATACTACTTTAAAAACAATTCTTCCAAGGTTCAAAACTACTCTAGTTCTTTTAAATACCTAATTTCTGATAAATCCTAAGAGCAAATGTCTTGCTTTTACTTGGCCATAAAATTAATCAGAAATAGTCTGTCATTTCTCAGAGGATTATATACAGTAGTTAATTTATTTCAGGGTCAAGAGAAATGTTAATATCCCAGTATATAATTCGGGTTTTTGCCAGAATTGAAATTTATGGATTATCACACCTTCTGAATTAAACTTAGTAAAATTTTTATTTTTCTTTCTCTCATGGCAATGAAATCATGGCAAACATTTTTCAGGGTAGTACCTAAAGCAAAACAAATATGATCCTAAAACCTTCCTGCCTTTCAAAATCTTGCATGATCTTAGTTCAGGCCTTCCTCCAAGTTTCTCAATTACAGTCCAGACAATCTTGCAAATGTGGTGTCTGGGGGAAGTCACAAGAGCTTTTTGCAACCCATGCCCCACTTCTATAAAAAGAGAGTAATTAATATGTGGCTGTCAAAATGTGGTAAGGATTAATTGGGTGTTTATAAAAGTCTTTAAAGGTACAAAATGCTGTAAGGGCTGTTTCTTTGCTTTTTAAATTAATCATAAAATGTGGAGATTTTCCAGGAAAAGTATTAAAAATATTAGAATTTCATTGCTCAATTTCAGGAGATAATTAAAATATGTAGCATTTTTATTATATAATTTCTTGATAAGAATCGCAGCTCTTTTAATTAGAGAATTTAGGAGAGGTTAAAATCAAGTTTTCATTGATCCTCAGTGATCACATAGCAGAGGTATTTTTTGATGAAAGTTATTATAAATGAAAAATGAAGAATCCATGAATCTATGTGCATTAACATCCTTTTTATCAAATGAGCTTTGATTGTCTGAAAAAGCTGGCCATTCCTTTCCTCATTTCTAACCCATGACACACTATTTCTAACACTGCTCTCCTTTGGACGTCTTATTAGTTTTCATTTAACACAAAATTCTTAGCAAGTTTAATTATTTGTTTTCCCACTCCATACAGAAGCTCTTAGAGCTAAGCATAAGGAGAACAGGAAAAATTGTATTTGATGGCACAAAAGGTGGGGAGGACAGAACTACTGTGGATGTCAGCGCACTAGGTGATGGTTGTGCTGCTGTGTTCAATGGCTTGTCTGAGGAAGCACGGATGTTAGTAAAATTCTTTAGTGGCATCTCCGTCAACAGTAATTGAGAATAAAACGTGAAAGCTGCAACATTTGAAGAGTTTACTTTGAATATGGAATGTCTTTTTGCTTTATGATATTACATACTATGCGACTTTGATGCACATAAAATATGCTGAGGAAGAACTCTGTATTTCATTACATAAGTATGGAAATAACAAAGTATTTTTAGAGCATTCCTAGGGTAGCCCAAACCTAAAGATAGAAACTATCCATAAATAGTTTCTCTCCGGTTCTATGGAGCCAAGGATTCACCAATTAGCCAGGCAGAAATGTAAGAAAGAAAGAGGAAGTGTATGTGTGTTTGTCTATGTGTGTGTTTAGTGTGTGGTGCACATATTTATGTCATGCGGGAGGTATTGTGAGATAGTGGTGGATGCTCTTGGGTTCATGGAAAGGCAGTATTCCACATGGATATAGACCTTTGGTTTAGATTTTGGGTTGAAGTGACTTTAAAGCCCAGATTCACCACTTATATCGTTAGGTGAGTGGACAATATCTCTGAAATAATTTCTTTTGTAAAAAAGTGGTAATAGAGGTACATGTTGTGTAGATTACTTATTAGGAAGCCTTATGTTAATTTATGTTAAAATGCTTAGCAGGGTGTCTAGTAAGCACAGAGTAAACACTTCAAAAATATTAGCTATTGTATTTATTATTGACATAATATTTCTACTGACAGTCTTGGAAGCAATAATAAATTGTATTCAAGCAGCATAGAACAAAATCCACCCCCTATCTGCCCTCACCATCCTTCCCTTCCCACACGAATGTCTAAGCTGTTAAATCAGTGATTCTTCCTTTTTCCCAAGCCTAATACACCAATGACAGGTATAGCACCCACATATCATTAATTGTATTCACCAACTAGTAATATGGGCAGAGGTTCTAAGGGGTGAGTAGGAGGAGGAGTGGATCATATAGACCTGTGTTAGAGGAGCCTCTTCAACTTTCTAATACATACTTGTTCCTTGCTGTGTCTCTAAGCACAACATAAAATGAAGACTTTGGAAGAGTTAGGAATAACCTCAGGACTAAACCCAAGGCCAATTTTTTTTTAAGTTGATAATTCTTTTGAAAAACTTTTTGGATGTTTGAAAATTCTGGCATCTCTGTGTCACTGTTTTATGTGCTTACTGAGTATATGGAAGAAAACCATTCTGGTGCTATTAGTGGAACAGAATTCTAGATTCCAGATCGGCTTCCAGGAACAATTTTCAGAGACCACATAATTACAGAATTATATGTATATTGCCTGTTAAGAGACAGGCAGTGCTCAAGTTAAAAGGGCTGGCCCTGGAGCCAGATGTTCTTTTCAAATCCAGCATCTATCTCCCCCTTACTGCATTGGATTCTTGAGTAAGTTACTTAATCTCTCTGTGCCTCCATTTACTCATTGTAAAACAAAGGTAAGAATAATTACCTACTACCTCATGGGATTCTGTAAAAATTAAATGAGATGGCCGGGTGCGGTGGGTCACGCCTGCAATCCCAGCACTTTGGGAGGCCAAGGCGAGCGGATCACGAGGTCAGGAGATCGAGACCATCCTGTGCCTGTAGTCCCAGCTACTCGGGAGGCTGAGGCAGGAGAATGGCGTGAACCCGGGAGGCAGAGCTTGCAGTGAGCCGAGATTGCGCCACTGCACTCCAGAATGGGCGACAGAGCGAGACTCCGTCTCAAAAAAAAAAAAAAAAAAAAAAAAAAATTAAATGAGATAAAATATATAAAAAGTATAGAGTGGCTTGTATCATAAAATTGCTCAGAAATATGTTATTATGTTTTCCTATGGAAACGGCTTTCTCAAGTACTAAATTAACTGTTAATCATAATTGAATAATAACACTACATATATTTGAGTGACCTTTAATTTTTTATATCAGTTATGGTTAGAGGAGAAACCAGAATGACACTATTAGTTGTGCAATTGTGCTTAGTGGGGAAAGAGTACCTTCAGCTAATAATAATCTTTTATAATTTTGGGGGCTTTAGAGATCACAAATGTCTCTGTATTATGCTTGACAGTTTGCAAAGTTCTTCACAATTATTGTGTCATCTATCCCTGGCAATAATCAAACTATTCTGTTTATTTTCTTCTAAAAAAAAAAAAAAAATAAGATTGAAAGTGGTTGTCATGCAACCCTAGTCAAACACTATTGCTGGTTACCATAAGTCTAATAAAACAAACAAAAAGGGCCAAAAACAGATAGCATGCTGGTCTTTATTCCTCCTTTTCTCCCTGCCTTTTCCCCCTTTCCCTTTCTTCTTTTTGTTCTTTTTTCCTTTCTTCTATCCTTTCAAAATATGGGCTGAACTTAAGCATGTGTCATGTACTCTGCAAAGTGCTGGATCTAGAGTGGTGCAATGAAGACACGTTGTTGCCTTCTCTGCAGATCACATTTTGATGGGAAGGTCATAGCATGTAAGCAAGAAAACAAAGCTGTTACCTTAATGACTATATATTGTGAAACTATGAAGAAACAAATGCAGCAGTGTGATAGAAAGAAAATGAGTTGGGAGTGGGGGCTACTTTTAGGCATGATGGTGACAATACACTTCTCTGAGGAAGTGGCATTCCTGAAAGTTGAAGGAAGTGCAGAGCCTGTCAAGGGAGGAGGAGGTAAGGTGCATAGATACAGTACAGTCAGTCTGGCATAAGTTGTTTCAGATCCCTATTTTCTTGCAGGTTGAAGTACTTGAACTGAGTCTGGAGTACAATTCCTCCAGGGAGCTGAGAGACTTTCAGGGTTGTGATCATCAGTGTAACCCTGATCATCAGTCTTACCCTAGCAAAGGGCTAGGTCTTTGCTTCATGGTTCTATAAGGGCTACCACAGAGTTTCCTCTTCTGCAGGCACCATAGCTACGACAAGTGGGGCCTACTCTGTATTAATTCATTCCTCTCCAAATGTATCTCCAAAGGCCCTTTCTTGTAACTGCTATATTCAATGTGCAGTTTAAGTATTCCTCAAGCTTCATCACAAGGTGATTATTTTTTATTTTGTTTTTGCTGCTTTTTTCTCTATAGCTTGTTGGACCACCAAGAGGATTCTTATTCTACACTGAAACCTAGAGTTCTCATTCTAGTCTGATATATAAAAGTCTTTTGAAAAATAACACTGGCCTAGACAGGATTAAAAAGAAGTCTTATCCCCAAAAGGATGCAGTGTAAATATAGCAGCACATGGCCAGCTGTCAGAGGAAATCTCTTTGACTTTATACTCCCCCAAAGTGTGCAGCGAGCAGGTCCTTTTAGTATGTCTATCAGGATACTAATAAGATGCTAAATGAAATACCTTTTAAATATCTGTATCTGCCAATAAATTCCCAGGCTTATAAATTCAGTGGATATGACATTATGTTATCATGTTACTTACACTCTATTTATTTTGCACCTCCTGAACCAAATTCTTTAGCATCAAGTACAGAATGCTGAAAGATGCTACTACATTACATTTAAGTTTTTCTGCAGCATCTTTGGCATTTCCCATGAGATATCATCATGTACGTAGCTTTGAATGCAGAGTGATGTAATAAAGCAGGATAAAATATGGCTGCAGAATACAATGATGGCACCATGGCAGGCCTCTTTAGCTTTTTTTCATATTGAAAATTCAGCAGGACTATTAAAGTGTAATGACACAGAACATCTTGTTAAAAAACAAAAAGCCACAGCCTTGTATGATATTCTTGTTTATGGATGATATTTATTACTTTTGTATTCTTATTGTGTGCTTCGAAGTCAATTGAAATGCAAGTGCTAATGAAGCCTCCACCATAACACATTTATTCTCCCCTACCCCAAATGAGTCTACAAGATGTAAATGACTTACATATATCAACTGCTCAGGTTTTATTGTTTTGGGTTAATTTATTCACTGTAATATTCTTAATGAAAGTAATGACTCTTATACTAGTTTGTATATTCACATACTACAGTTTTATTAAATCATGCTGGGAACGTTCACAATGAAGGTCCTAAAATAAAGTTCCATGTTTTGTCAAATATACAAATGCAATCCACTTACCAAATATCAACACTACATATTTTGTTATTCGTTGTTTCCTAATATCACCACACCAAAATTTTAAGGTTAGGGCGGTCCAGGATCTAACATGTTAGTCATATGTTCGTATTGCCTAATTTTTAAAAAGAATGCTCATCAGAATTATCTACTTTTCTTTACTGCTTGAAGTTTATTGCATATTTTATTGATTATGATGACCTGAAACAATCACTTTAAACTTTTATTCTCAATGTTTACATTTCTGCGAATATACGTACTTTAGACAAAAGCAAACATTTTCATAGGATTGTGGGAAATTCCAGATTTAGTGAAACAGCAGCTTTCAATATACAGTTAATTCTAAACTATGTCCTAGAAAAACAACAACAAACAAATCAATAAATAAGAACCCTGTGTCATATAGTTTCAGAAAGAAATGTAAAAATTGTTGTATGTTCATTCTATGTTATACACTGGATGCCTGGTACTGGCATGACACCTAGGATGCTCTCTCAACATTTTGCTGAATGAGTGAGCAATCTACTAATATTTAATCTCTTATAGCCAACTTTTTTTTTTTTTCTTTTTTTTTTTTTTTTTTTTGAGATAGAGTCTTGCTCCAGACTGGAGTGCAGTGGCGTGATCTCGGCTCACTGCAACCTCTGCCTCCTGGGTTCAAGCTATTCTCCTGCCTCAGCCTCCTGAGTAGTTGGGACTACAGGGGCACACCATTATGCCCAGCTAATTTTTGTATTTTTAGTAGAGATAGGGTTTCACCACGTTGGCCAGGATAGACTCGATCTCTTGACCTTGTGATCTGCCTGCCTTGGCCTCCCAAAGTGCTGGAATTACAGGCATGAGCTGTGTCCAGACTGTCGCCAACAATCTTAATCTGTCCAAAAATTGGCCCTTATTCCTACTTTTTTCTCCAGTCATTTTTTGGTCATGTATTGCTTTTTTTTTATTCGAAGATATTACTTATTTTTCAGACTAGTCTTAAAATTTTGAGATAATTGTCAAATCAATCTCCCTATATGACCCAGTTTAATCAAGTATACCCCACAAGTCATTTCTTTCTAAATGTGTTCCCTCTTCTTCATCACCACTGCATACTTCAGCCCTATGCTTTTATGTTTTGTACTGCAATAATCTTTAAATTGGCCATACTGATATCTTCCAACTCCAATTGATCCCTGTATGGCAATCTATTTCTCTTCCTAGCCTATAACTCTGATCATGTAACTTCACTGCTTGAAAATTATAAAGCTCCAAAACAGTAAAAGGATTTTCATAATCCCAGTTCCCTAGTATAACATGTAAGTCTGAGATATAATGCCAACCTACCCTTTTTAGACACTTCCCCTCCCCTTTCTTCATTTATCTTATGCTGTAACTAATCTTGAAGTCTCATTATCTCCAGAATCCATTGCCTTTGATCCTTCTCTCAATTTAGATTGCCTTCCTGAACCTTTAGATCCACCTCTATAGCTTTGGCTCCATATAGCCTTCTCTGATAAAAACCAGTGAAAATTATTTGTTTATTTCTCACAACCTCTCTCCCCCCAATTATCTGTCTGAATCTTCTTTAGAGCCATTGAAGCATTTACAACTAACCATAAAATATTTGCATACTTAAAAATATTTGCCTTCTATATTAAAGCCCCTTGAAGGTCAATATCTTGTTTGTTTCTTCTTTATGTTCCTGTATGATGCTTAGTACAAAACTGTGAACATTTTTGGTGTTCAACAAACATTTGTTGAATGAAATTGAATCACCATAAAATACGTTACACATTTAAAAACTTCAATTCTCCATCTAATGTCTGCCAAATAACCCTTAGCTCCTTTAATCTCAAATTAAAACCCTATTTTCTAACTTACAAGTTATTTTAATTGCCCTTACTTGAAGCAGAAGAATAAAGAAAGTAGGGAGATGAGGAAGAGAAATGCAAGATGTAGGTTCTATGAAGGCACCCAGAAAAGTTAAACATGCATGTGATATAAAGAAAAAAATATCTGAGAGCCGCGGGTCTCAGAAGGCGTGTGCATGCTTCTTGAAGTAGCAAGTGGTTTTATCCATTATATGAAAAGCATTTATCATATGGTCAGCCTTTCCATTTTAAAGAAAATATGTTTTCTGAGTTTACAAAGACACTTTCTTCCTGGTACTGATTTTCCATCCATGTGGCAGCAATTTTAAGCTCCTCTCTGAGTGACAGCTAATGTTGCATCAGTGTGAACTGGTGAATGATAGCTTCCAAAGAAACAGTCAAGAAACCCTTCAAGGTATCAAAAAGCTTCTGGTGAATAATCTGTTTTTGATTTAGAACCTGTAAGAAAAGGGCTTTTTAAAGATGTCATGAGTTTCCCTGTCCTTTTCCTTCCATATCTCCCCATTCAGCCTCGGGTATTTATAGCACACTAATGGTTACATTCTTTGCTCGGGGCAGATTTTCATTTTCATTTCTTTTATAAAATTAATTATTCACATGGCAGAGAAAACTTTTTAAAGTTAGACTTCACATTTTGATCTTTAACATAGTTTGAAACTGATATTTTTTTGTTGGTTTGTTTTTATTTTCTAGATGACAGCACTAAGAATCGATGGAATCTTTTTTGTAAACTCTCAAGAGAATCTGGGATGACTGCCAGTTACAGAAATGGAGGTGGGAGGTGATCTTTAAGTGTGAAGATATACCTCTCATTTTACTGTGCTGGATGTCTATGTAACCACATGATCAGAAAATTCTTCCTTATATTCAATGAGATCTTCTTTGGAGTGAGATGAGCCTATTTTTGTTTGACACTCTATGGAGTTAAAGTCAGACATTTTCTAATAATAATTACCATCTATTTAATGTTTATATATGCAGGACCTATGGTAAGTATCTTACATACTCTTCTGATAAATATGCATTGGTATTCTGAATTTACAGATGAAAACATTTAGGTTAAGTTGCCCAAACGTACATGAACAGAACCTCTATTTTATGTATGTATCAAGGTCCATAGTACTTTGAAACCCATGCTTTTAATCACTCCACTCTGCTCACTCTTGACGACAAATTTTCAAGTGTTTAAATGGCAATAATATAAGCAACTGTCTCTCACTGTTTTTTCAGTTTTGCCCCTGGGAGCATTGGCTATCATTTGTTTACCAAATATGACAATATTCTTCTCCAAGTAGTGATACAACATACTATCTGTTGGATTTTTTCCTAATGGTGCTGACAGTTCATTGTACCTATAGCATACATCATTACCATATGGCTTTAGTCTGGCTTTTACTACTATAAGGCTTTAGTCTGGTTGTTGTTGTTGTTTTCCTCTCCAATTGCAAATGCCAGCTTCTAGGCTTAGTTTTTATTTTCAAGACTCTTTCTGCTTAGATATCCATTCTGGAAGCATAGTGGGGTTGTTCATTTTTAATAAAGTGCTCTGTACAGTGAAAGCTGAGAGTTAGATGGAGATATTGTATGACAGTAAGTCTGTTGTTTCAAAATGCTTGAATGTTGCATTATCACATTTTATCTTTTTGGTTAATTAGTCTTACTATCTTGATCATACTACTTAGATACTTGGAGGAGTGTTTTTTTAAGCTTCCCATTCTAATTTTTATTTTTAGAAGAAACCTGACTGCAACTTTAGAATCATAATTGTAAATCATGTTAAAGGATATATAAAACAACTGCATAACTTTTATAATAAGGATTTATTTGTGTTATGAACTATGGGCAATCAGTGGCTACTAAGATGTAGCCTTAGCCTACATTCTAGAATAGTAAATAAAAATTTACATCATTGTTATAAGAATTCAATGTAAAAGGGTTATAAGAGTTCCAAAAATGAATTACACAATTTCAGATAAAGAAGAACTTCTTCCCAATAATTCTTGGAGATTTCCTTGAAACAGGTAGCATGCCTTTTGTTTTGTTTTGTTTTCATTTTCTCATAAAAATATATTAATTTTATAATTAACATATATATATATTGCTTTTAGAATAGAACAGGTAGAATTTGTAGACATAGTAGAAGAGATCAAAGTGGAAAGTATATGTTCTACACATTTTAAATACAAAACAAATATTTCACCTTGAAAAATAAAACACCTGAGAACTACTACTGATTTTGTTGCCATGATAATCAAAAAGGAAAGAGAGTGGGAAAGGTAAGAAGGTTATAGAGGAAAGAATGAAAAAAGATTGGCAGGGAGGAAGAAAGCAAAGACAAATACTTTGGCTATACTTATTAACCACAGCTAAAAATGAGTGTGGGTAGATGAAGCATAGGAATATGCACAGTTTCACACAATATCTCAACATTTCCTCCTCTACCTTAGTTGTTATTGTCTACATATAACATTCATATTTATATTCGCAGGCTTTCTATAGCTGATCTTTCTTGTGGGTATGTGCACTCAGTCCTCTTCAATAATGTTGAGATAGTTGGATAATTCTCTTTCCAAGCAGTTCTTGGTCATTTAACTCTTAATGTTCTTCATTCCAGAGAACAAACCGATTCCTATTCTAGGAAATATTAGCTTTCTCTCAGGTGGCTAACAGTTTTATAAGAACCAATTTTATCATGTCATTGTACAATTTTGTGCAAATGATAGTTAGCTTGTAAATGACAAGCAGTAACATTATAGTGTTTTCATTGCTATTCAGATTGTGAACAGCCAGAAACATCATAGAGCTAGTCTGCTATTGAAATAGTAAAATAAATATTTTTATTGAAATGCATTAAATGGTTGGAGAGTCATACACTGAAATGAAATAGAAAAGGGACACTCACTCAGAGATAAATTTGACGGGGGATCTCAGAGCTACTTCCTGCATAATCATAGTGCAAGGAACGGGGATCCTGTGATAGAATTTATAGCAATGGTTGAGCCTTGAATGACTATAATAAAGTAAGTATGGAGACTGAACATTTTATCACTTTAGGAAGGATACTTGAGACTGCTTCAGCTGCTTGGATATAATTCAGTCTCTTCAGTTATAAATATGACCCAATCAAATCCCAAAGACCAGAAACAGTGGGGGTCAGTTCCCTTTTTTCTGTGCTAAGTTGCACAGAGTGATGTGCAAACATGAAGCACATATTTACTTTAACATGTTTGTGTGGAGAACTGTGGTTGTAGGCACTGTTTTCAATTTTAACTGTGTTGGGGAAAAAGAAAATAAAGAGAAAAGGATCAAAGTATAGAATGAAGCCTGAAAATATCTGTAGATGTCCTATTGATGGAGAATGGTATTTGTCTTTGAAACAAGAAGCTTTGTTTAAATCCATAACATTCTTTTTACTATGAAACAATGGTTCTTGGTTAATTATATGTGATAATCATACAAACAGTTCATACATTATCAATAAAATAATAATAATAATGTTATTGTTGGTTTCTGATTTCTGCTGTTGTGAAACAGGAATAGTAAAAATATAAACTTGTTGATTATTTGTTTTTTCCATAAGTAGTTAGTGAAAAGAAATCTTGGTAGGTACTAGTGAAATAATGTCAGGTATGAGATAACTTCCAGTTTTGCTAAAAGGAAAAAATACAGTACTTATTTGGAAACTCTTATTAAATCTTCAAACAAAATGTAAAGCTTTGAATTTGTCAATAAAATCTGTTAATAAGACATTGGTATTAACTCACAAAGATATTGGTTCAGAAAATCCCAATAATTAAGATATTTCATTTTTTGAGACTACCAAAGCTCCAAAGGTCTTTAGACCTCTTAAAAACAATATTTTACTTCATTTATATTAAATCAGTATTTAATAAATTAAATAATTATTTAGATTTTAGACAATTTCAAAATTTGAAAAAATACTATTAATGTGCTTAAAATCTTGCAAAACTTTTAAAAAGTGATCACCACAAAACCAATATTCTTAACAATCAAATGTTATCACACATATCTACTTGAGGTGACATCCCAGAATATTCAATCTTCAGCCAGTCACAGTGGCTCACACCTGTAATCCCAGCATTTTAGGGAGCCCAGGGGGATGGATCACTTGAGGTCAGGAGTTCAAGACCAGCCTGGCTAACATGGTGAAACCCTGTCTCTACTAAAAATGCAAAAGAATTAGTCCGGCGTTGTGGCTAGCACCTGTAATCCCAGCCAGTCAGGGAGTGGTGGGAGGGGGCAGCTAAGGCAGGAGAATTGCTTGAACCTGTGAGGTGGAGGTTGCAGTGAGCCGAGATCCCACCACTGCACTCCAGCCTGGGTGATAGAGGGAGAGTCCATCTCAAAAATAAATAAATAAATAAATAATAAAGATGTTCATCACATATTTAAGGCTAATGATTTTGAGTTTCCAAACAAAGAAAGGGAAGGGACTTGAAGCATATTAACTTGTCTTTTCAAAATAACATGCTTTTATTCCTTTCATACTTTCAGCTTTATTACTTACTATAAACTTCCATGCAATTTATGTTCCCAGTGCACTTATTATTAACCATTCCCTCAAAATAGAAGCATTTTCAATTTTCATGTTGTTCCTTCACTCTTCGCATGCTGCTTTGCTTATGAATCTCTTTCTCAACCTTAGTATTAGGTCACAGTAGACATAGCAATCGGTTCAGAGAGGAGTAAATAATTTATGATGACCTACTCAGAAGAAAGCTAGGTTATTTTTGTTATAAAGTTGAGAGAAAGAGATAGACTCTTCACTACTTTTGATGTTAATAAAGAATATTAAACTATATTATTTCAGTTAGCCCACCTGCAATAATGAAGGCATTTCTAATCAATTTGAGGTGGCTTTTTTGGTTGTATTTAATCAAATAATTTTCATTGTTGTAAGGAGGCAAGTATTATCTTCCTTTGGAAGCTTTGCATGACTTTTGTCTAGGTACTCATCGCTTTCAGAACATGCACTTATTAATTCAACAAATATTTGTGGAGTTCATGAGAGAGGTCTGGGGTGCAGACATAAAATTGGAAGTTAGTAGCATTTATATAAGTAAATTCTTGACACAGGAGAACGTCAACAAAAAAATGAGTGCAGATTAAAAAAAGAAGACCAAAGACAGATCCCTGTCCTACACCATCATAAAAATATGAGGTTGATAAGAAGATCCTGGCAAAAACACTGAGAGGATGAGCACTGAGGTTGAAGGAAAGCTAAGAGAGTATGATGTCTTAGAAGAAAGTAAATCAAGATGACAGAAATGAATAACTAAGTCAAGTGTAGCAGACAGGTCAAGTAAGATGAAAACTGAAATATCAACGTTAGTTTTAGTAATCTGTCGTTAACTGTAGGCACAGCGTTGTACAGCGGATCTCTAGAACTATTCATCTGGCATAATACTGTACTGCACACACACTAATACACATGAAAGGCAACTATGTGAGGAGATGGATATGTTAATTATTTTGATTATGATGACTATTTAACAATGTATCCACATATCGAATCATCAACTTGTACGTTTAAAATATATTTAGTTTTTAAAAACCCTATTCTTTTGGGCATGGTGGCTCATGCCTATAATCCTAGCATTTTGGGAGGCCTAGGCAGGAGAACTGCTTGAGACCAAGAGTTCAAGACCAACCCCGCCAACATAATGAGATCCCATCTTGAAAAAAAATCTTATTCTTATGCATATATAAATTAAGTATTATTCAGCATTTAAAAAATGTAAATGCTGCCACATTTAAAGACATGCATGAACCCTGAAAACATGATGCAAAGTGAAATAAGCCAGTCACAGGAAGACAAATACTTCATTATTCTACTTATAAGAGGTGTCTAAAATATTCAAACTTACAGAATCAAAGAGTAGAATGGTTCTTTACAGAGCCTGAGGGGACAGAATGATTTCAAAGGCGGGGTTGCAGGTGCCTGCGGGATCTCGATGGTTGGTGTCACCACCTGAGGACACTGCTCCCCGCACTCCATCACCATACTGAGTTAAAACTTTGGGAGCTATTGGGATGGAATGAATTTATTTTTCATGTGAGAAGGACATACATTTTGGGAGGCCCAGGATGGAATGCTATGGTCTGAAAGTTTGTGTTACTCCAAAATACGTATGTTGAAATCCTAACCCCAAAGACGATATTATTAGAAGGTGAGGCTTTTGGGCGAGGTGATCAGATCATGAGATCAGGGCCCTCATGAATGAGTTTCTGCCCTTGTAAAATGAGCCTAAGAGAGCTTATTTATTTTACTATGTGAGAAAACAGCTATTATAAAAGGTACCATCTGTGAACCAGAAGGCAAGACCTCGCCAGATAGCGATTTAAAATATTTGGGGATATTGGGATGGAATGAATGTATTTTGCAAGTGAGAAGGACATGTATTTTGAGGGCTCAGGGTGGAATGCTATGGTTTAAATATTTGTGTCCCCTTAAAATTCATATGTTAAAATCTTAAATCCCAAAATGATATTATTAAGAGATGGGCCCTTTTGGGACATGGTTAGGTCATGATGGTAGAGCCCTCATGAATGGGAGTCATGTCCTGTAGAATAGACCCAAGGACTCCTTCATCTCATCTACTGTGTGCAGATAAAACTAGTAGCTATCGTCTATCAACCAGTAAATGGCCCGTCACCAGATTGAAATCTGCCAGAGCCTTGGTCTTGGACTTCCGAATCTATAGAGCTGTGAGAAATTTATGTTATTTATAAATACTCAGTTTATGGTATTTTGTTATTATAGACTGAATGGACTAAGACACTTAGGATTCACCCTCTTGGCAAATTTCAATTATACCATATTGTATATCCTTGCTAACATTTGCTTTCTTTTTTTTTTTTTTCTTTTTAACAATACCATCCTAACAGAAGTAAGGTGATATCATTGTGGTTTTGATTTGCATTTCCCTAATATCTAGTGATATTGAGTAGTTTTTCATATAACTATTGTGCATTCATATGTCTCCTTTGCAAGAATGTCTGTGTAGGTTATTTGCACATTTTTGATTACATTTTTTTGGTATTGAAATTTATGAGTTCTTTATATATTTTGGATATTTACTCCTTATCAGATATATAGGTTGCAGACATTTCTCCCATTCCACAGGTTTCCTTTTCACTGTGTTGATTGTTTCCTTTCATGTGTAGCTTTTTTTGTTTGATATAGTACCACATGTTTATTTTTGCTTTTGATACCTGTGTTTTGGGGGTCATATCCAAAATATTATTACCAAGACCAATATCAAAGAGTTTTTTCGCTATGTTTTTTTCCGGGAGTTTTATAGTTTCGGGTCTTACATTTAAGTCTTAAGTTTAATTTTGAGTAGATTTTTGTGTATTGTGTAAGGGTGCAATTTCCTATTTTTCAACTTGGATATCCATTTTTGCCAATACCATCTATTGAAAAGAATATCTTTTCTTCATTCTGTATTCTTGGCACTCTTGTGTAAGATTAGTTGGCCATATATGTAGAAATTTATTTCTCTGTTTTCTATTCTGTTCAATAATTCTATGTTTCTGTTTTTATGCCAGTACTATACGGTTTTGATTATGACAACTTTGCAATATAATTTGAAATCAGGAAATGCAACTGGTCCACTTTTGGTTTTCTTTTTCAAGATTGCTTTGACTACTCAGGTTTTTTTTGTGGTTCTACTTGAATTTTAGAATTTTTTTCTCTATTTCAGTGAAAATACCATTGCAATTTTGGATTATATTTAATCTGCAGATCACTTTGGGCAGTATGGACATTTAAAAAAAATTCTTCCAATTCATAAACATAGGATATCTTTAAATTTATTTGTGTCTTCCTCAATTTATTTCATCAACATTTTATAATGTTTAGTGTACAGATCTTTTATCTTCTGGGTTAAAATTGTTTCTAAGTATTTTTCTTTTGCTATTGTAAATGGAATGGTTTTTTATTCAATTTTTTGATAATTTATTTTTAGTGTATTGAACACAATTGGTTTTTGTATGTAGATTTTGTATCATTAGGTGCTAATGATTTCATTTATTCTAACAGTTTTTTGGTGGTGTCTTGAAGGTTTTCTGTATATAACAGCATGCCATCTGAAAACAGAGACAGTTTTTCTTCTTCCTTTTTTATTTGAATGCCTTTTCTTTTTCTTGCCTAATACACCTGGCTAGGACTTCCAGTACTATTTTGAATACAAGTGACTAGAGTGGACATCCTTGCCTTGTTCTTGATCTTACAGAAAAATCTCTCCATCTCTCACCACAGGATAATCTTAGCTGTAAGCTTGTCATTGCCAATAAATAAGGCCTTTATTATATTCAGGTACATTATTTTTATACTTAGTTTGTTGAGCATTTTCATCATGCAAGGGTGTTACATTTTGCCAAATACTTTTCCTGTATCAATTAAGCTGATCATATGACTTATTCATTTTGTTAATGTGGTGTGTCATTTTTATGATTTGTGTATGTTGAACTATCCTTGTGTTTTAGGGATAAATCCTACTTGACTGTGATCTGTGATCCTTTTAATGTGCTGCTTAATTAATTGAATATATATATACACACACACATATATATTTACACATATATACACACACATATACACACACACATATATATGTTAATCATGGATATTGGCTGTAATTTGCTTTGTTTTTAGAATTTGTTCTGCCTTTGGTATCATAGGAATGCTGATCTTGAGAGTGAGTTTCAAGGTGTTCCTTCCTCTTGGATATTTTTTGAAAGAGTTTGGGAATAATTGGCATTAATTCTTCACATGTTTGGTAGAATTTACCAGTGAGGTCAGGTGGTCTTGGGCTTTTCTTTGTTAAATGGTTTTTGATCAATGAGTCAATCTCCTCGTTTATTGTTGGTCTATTTAGATGTTCCATTTCTTCTTGATTCAATTGATATAGATTGTGTTTCTATGAATTTATTCATTTCTTCTAGTTTAATTCATTGGCATAAAAGTTCATAGTAGTCTAATGATGTATTTCTGTGGTATCAGTTGTAATGTCTCATCTTTCATTTATAATTTTATGTATTTGAATCTTTTATCTTTCCTAGTTAGTCTAACTAAAGGTTTGTTTAACTTTCCAAAAAAAAAAAAAAATTCTCTGTTTTCTGTTTTGTTTTTTTTTTTTTTCTAGTCTGTATTTCATTTATTTCTATCTGACCTTTATTAACTTCTTTCCTCCAGCTGACTTTGGGTTTAGTTTGTTCTCTTTATTATTATTATTATTATTATTATACTTTAAGTTCTAGGGTACATGTGCATAACGTGCAGGTTTGTTACATATGTATACTTGTGCCATGTTGGTGTGCTGCACCCATCAACTCGTCAACACCCATCAATTTGTCATTTATATCAGGTATAACTTCCAATGCAATCCCTCCCCCCTCCCCCCTACCCCCTCCCCATGATAGGCCCCAGTGTGTGATGTTCCCCTTCCCAAGTCCAAGTGATCTCATTGTTCAGTTCCCACCTATGAGTGAGAACATGTGGTGTTTGGTTTTCTGTTCTTGCGATAGTTTGCTGAGAATGATGGTTTCCAGCTGCATCCATGTCCCTACAAAGGACACAAACTCATCCTTTTTTATGGCTGTATAGTATTCCATGGTGTATATGTGCCACATTTTCTTAATCCAGTCTGTCACTGATGGACATTTGGGTTGATTCCAAGTCTTTGCTATTGTGAATAGTGCCGCAATAAATATATGTGTGCATGTGTCTTTATAGCAGCATGATTTATAATCCTTTAGTATACCAAGTAATGGGATGGCTGGGTCATATGGTACTTCTAGTTCTACATCCTAAAGGAATCGCCATGCTATTTTCCATAATGGTTGAACTAGTTTACAATCCCACCAACAGTGTAAAAGTGTTCATATTTCTCCACATCCTCTCCAGCACCTGTTGTTTCCTGACTTTTGAATGATTGCCATTCTAAGTGGTGTGAGATGGTATCTCATTGTGGTTTTGATTTGCATTTCTCTGATGGCCAGTGATGATGAGCATTTTTTTAATGTGTCTGTTGTCTGTATGAATGTCTTCTTTTGAGAAATGTCTGTTCATATCCTTTCCCCACTTTTGGATGGGGTTGTTTGTTTTTTCTTGTATATTTGTTTGAGTTCTTTGTAGATTCTGGATATTAGCCCTTTGTCAGATGAGTAGATTGCAAAAATTTTCTCCCACTCTGTGGGTTGCCTGTTTACTCTGATGGTAGTTTCTTTTGCTGTGCAGAAGCTCTTTAGTTTAATTAGATCCCATTTGTCAATTTTGGCTTTTGTTGCCATTGTTTTTGGTGTTTTAGACATGAAGTCCTTGCCCATGCCTATGTCCTGAAGGGTATTGCCTAGGTTTTCTTCTAGGGTTTTTATGGTATTAGGTCTAACATTTAAGTCTCTAATCCATCTTGAATTAATTTTTGTATAAGGAGTAAGGAAAGGATCCAGTTTCAGCTTTCTGCTTATGGCTAGCCAGTTTTCCCAGCACCATTTATTAAATAGGGAATCCTTTCCCTATTTCTTGTTTTTCTCAGGTTTGTCAAAGATCAGATGGCTGTAGATGTGTGGTATTATTTCTGAGGGCTCTGTTCTGTTCCATTGGTCTGTATCTCTGTTTGGTACCAGTACCATGCTGTTTTGGTTACTGTAGCCTTGTAGTGTAGTTTGAAGTCAGGTAGCGTGATGCCTCCAGCTTTGTTCCTTTGACTTAGGATTGTCTTGGCAATGAGGGCTCCTTTTTGGTTCCATATGAACTTTAAAGCAGTTTTTTTCCAATTATGTGAAGAAACTCATTGGTAGCTTGATGGGGATGGCATTGAATCTGTAAATGACCTTGGGCAGTATGGCCATTTTCACGATACTGATACTTCCTATCCATGAGCATGGTACGTTCTTCCATTTGTTTGTGTCCTCTTTTATTTCACTGAGCAGTGGTTTGTAGTTCTCCTTGAAGAGGTCCTTTACATCCCTTGTAAGTTGGATTGCTAGGTATTTTATTCTCTTTGAAGCAATTGTGAATGGAAGTTCATTCATGATTTGGCTGTCTGTTTGACTGTTACTATTGTATAAGAATGCTTGTGATTTTTGCACATTAATTTTGTATCCTGAGACTTTGCTGAAGTTTCTTACCAGCTTAAGGAGATTTGGGGCTGAGACAATGGGGTTTTCTAAATATACAATCATGTCATCTGCAAACAGGGACAATTTGACTTCTTTTTTTCCTAACTGAATACCCTTTATTTCTTTCTGTTGCCTGATTGCCCGAGCCAGAACTTCCAACACTATGTTGAACAGGAGTGGTGAGATAGGGCATCCCTGTCTTGTGCCAGTTTTCAAAGGGAATTTTTCCAGTTTTTGTCCATTCAGTATGATATTGGCTGTGGTTTTGTCATAAATAGCTCTTATTATTTTGAGATACGTTCCATCAATACCGAATTTATTGAGCGTTTTTAGCATGAAGGGCTGTTGAATTTTGTCAAAGGCCTTTTCTGCATCTATTGAGATAATCATGTGGTTTTTGTCTTTGGTTCTGTTTATATGCTGGATTATGTTTATTGATTTGCATATGTTGAACCAGCCTTGCATCCCTGGGATGAAGCCTACTTGATCGTGGTGGATAAGCTTTTTGATGTGCTGCTGGATCCGGTTTGCCAGTATTTTATTGAGGATTTTTGCATCGATGTTCATCAGGGATATTGGTGTAAAATTCTCTTTTTTTGTTGAGTCTCTGCCAGGCTTTGGTATCAGGATGATGTTGGCCTCATAAAATGAGTTAGGGAGGATTCCCTCTTTTTCTATTGATTGGAATAGTTTCAGAAGGAATGGTACCAGCTCCTCCTTGTACCTCTGGTAGAATTCAGCTGTGAATCCATCTGGTCCTGGACTTTTTTTGGTGGGTAGGCTATTAATTATTGCCTCAATTTCGGAGCCTGCTATTTGTCTATTCAGGGATTCAGCTTCTTCCTGGTTTAGTCTTGGGAGAGTGTAAGTGTCCAGGAAATTATCCATTTCTTCTAGATTTTCTAGTTGATTTGCGTAGAGGTGTTTATAGTATTCTCTGATGGTAGTTTGTATTTCTGTTGGGTCGGTGGTGATATCCCCTTTATCATTTTTTATTACGTCTATTTGATTCTTCTCTTTTCTTCTTTATTAGTCTTGCTAGCAGTCTATCAATTTTGTTGATCTTTTCAAAAAACCAACTCCTGGATTCATTGATTTTTTGGAGGGTTTTTTGTAACTCTATCTCCTTCAGTTCTGCTCTGATCTTAGTTATTTCTTGCCTTCTGCTAGCTTTTGAATGTGTTTGCTCTTGCTTCTCTAGTTCTTTTAATTGTGATGTTAGAGTGTCAATTTTAGATCTTTCCAGCTTTCTCTTGTGGGCATTTAGTGCTATAAATTTCCCTCTACACACTGCTTTAAATGTGTCCCAGAGATTCTGGTATGTTATATCTTTGTTCTCATTGGTTTCAAAGAACATCTTTATTTCTGCCTTTATTTCGTTATGTACCCAGTAGTCATTCAGGAGCAGTTTATTCAGTTTCCATGTAGTTGAGTGGTTTTGATTGAGTTTCTTAGTCCTGAGTTCTAGTTTGATTGCACTGTGGTCTGAGAGACAGTTTGTTATAATTTCTGTTCTTGTACATTTGCTGAGGAGTGCCTTACTTCCAATTATGTGGTCAATTTTGGAATAAGTGTGATGTGGTGCTGAGAAGAATGTATATTCTGTTGATTTGGGGTGGAGAGTTCTGTAGATGTCTATTAGGTCTGCTTGCTGCAGAGCTGAGTTCAGTTCCTGGATATCCTTGTTAACTTTCTGTCTCGTTGATCTGTCTAATGCCACTGTCCACTGTCCAATGTCCACTGTCAAGTGGAGTGTTGAAGTCTCCCATTATTATTGTATGGGAGTCTAAGTCTCTTTGTAAGTCTTTAAGGACTTGCTTTATGAATCTGGGTGCTCCTGTATTGGGTGCCTATATATTTAGGATAGTTAGCTCTTCCTGTTGAATTGATCCCTTTACCATTATGTAATGGCCTTCTTTGTCTCTTTTGATCTTTGATGGTTTAAAGTCTGTTTTATCAGAGACTAGGATTGCAGCCCCTGCTTTTTTTTTTTTTTTTTTTTTTTTTGTTCTCCATTTGCTTGGTAGATCTTCCTCCATCCCTTTATTTTGAGCCTATGTATGTCTCTGCATGTGAGATGGGTCTCCTGAATACAGCAGACTGATGGGTCTTGGCTCTTTATCCAGTTTTCCAGTCTGTGTCTTTTAATTGGACTATTTAATCCATTCACATTTAAGGTTAATATTGTTATGTGTGAACTTGATCCTGCCATTATGATATTAACTGGTTATTTTGTTCGTTAGATGATGCAGTTTCTTCCTAGCCCCGATGGTCTTTACATTTTGGTATGTTTTTGCAATGGCTGGTACCAGTTGTTCCTTTCCATGTTTAGTGCTTCCTTCAGGGTCTCTTGTAAGGCAGGCCTGGTGGTGACAAAATCTCTAAGCATTTGCTTATCTGTAAAGGATTTTATTTCTCCTTCACTTATGAAACTTAGTTTGGCAGGATATGAAATTCTGGGTTGAAAATTCTTTTCTTTAAGAATGTTGACTATTCGCCCCCACTCTCTTCTGGCTTGTAGAGTTTCTGCCGAGAGATCTGCTATTAGTCTGATGGCTTTCCTTTGTGGGTAACCCGACCTTCCTCTCTGAGAGCCCTTAACATTTTTTCCTTCATTTCAACCTTGGTGAATCTGACAATTATGTGCCTTGGAGTTGCTCTTCTTGAGAAGTGTCTTTGTGGCGTTCTCTGTATTTCCTGAATTTGAATGTTGGCCTGCCCTACTAGGTTGGGGAAGTTCTCCTGGATGATATCCTGAAGAGTGTTTTCCAACTTGGTTCCATTTTCCCCCTCACTTTCAGGCACCCCAATCGGACGTAGATTTGGTCTTTTTACACAATCCCATACTTCTTGCAGGCTTTGTTCATTTCTTTTTCTTCTTTTTTCTTTAGGTTTCTCTTCTCGCTTCATGTCATTCATTTGATCCTCAGTCGCTGATACTCTTTCTTCCAGTTGATCAAGTCGGTTACTGAAGCTTGTGCATTTTTCACGTATTTCTCATGTCATGGTTTTCATTTCTGTCATTTCATTTATGGCCTTCTCTGCATTAATTATTCTAGTTATCAATTCTTCCACTCTTTTTTCAAGATTTTTAGTTTCTTTGCACTGGGTACGTAATTCCTCCTTTAGCTCTGAGAAGTTTGATGGACTGAAGCCTTCTTCTCTCCTCTCGTCAAAGTCATTCTCCGTCCAGCTTTGATCCATTGCTGACGATGAACTGCGTTCCTTTGGAGGGGGAGATGCGCTCTTATTTTTTGAATTTCCAGCTTTTCTGCCCTGCTTTTCCCCCATCTTTGTGGTTTTATCTGCCTCTGGTCTTTGATGATGGTGACGTACTGATGGGGTTTTGGTGTGGGTGTCCTTCCTATTTGTTAGTTTTCCTTCTAACAGTCAGGACCCTCAGCTGTAGGTCTGTTGGAGATTGCTTGAGGTCCACTCCAGACCGTTTGCCTGGTGTCAGCAGTAGAGGCTGCAGAAGATAGAATATTGATGAACAGTGAGTGAACCTGTCTGATTCTTGCTTTGGAAGCTGCCTCTCAGGGGTGTACTCCACCATGTGAGGTGTGGGGTATTGGTCTGCCCCTAGTGGGGGATGTCTCCCAGTTAGACTACTCAGGGATTAGAGACCCACTTGAGCAGGCAGTCTGTCCATTCTCAGATCTCAACCTCCATGTTGGGAGATCCACTGCTGTCTTCAAAGCTGTCAGACAGAGTTGTTTGCGTCTGCAGAGGTTTCTGCTGCTTTTTTGATGTTGTTGTTGTTGTTTAGCTGTGCCCAGTCCCCAGAGGTGGAGTCTATAGAGACAGGCAGTCCTCTTTGAGCTGCTGTGAGCTCCACCCAGTTCGAGCTTCCCAGTGGCTTTGTTTACCTACTTAAGCCTCAGCAATGGCTGTGCCCCTCCCCCAGCCTCGCTGCTGTCTTGCCGTTAGATCACAGACTGCTATGCTAGCAATGAGGGAGGCTCCCTGGGTGTGGGACCCTCCCGGCCAGGTGTGGGATAAAATCTCCTGGTGTGCCCGTTTGCTAAGACCCTTGGTAAAGCGCAGTATTGGGGTAGGAGTTACCCGATATTCCAGGTGTTGTGTGTCTCAGTTCCCCTGGCTAGGAAAAGGGATTCCCTTCCCCCTTGGGCTTCCCAGGTGAGGCAATGCCTCGCCCTGCTTCAGCTCTTGCTGGTCAGGCTGCAGCAGCTGACCAGCACCGATTGTCTGGCACTCCCTAGTGAGATGTACCCAGTACCTCAGTTGAAAATGCATAAATCACCTGTCTTCTGTGTTGCTCGCCCTGGGAGCTGGAGACTGGATCTGTTCCTATTCGGCCATCTTGCTCCGCCAAAACTCAACACTTTTACTTCCCCATCCTCACTCACTTTGTGTTATTAATGGCACAGTAACATATTTTTGTAATTAGTTTTAAATAAATTATTGTTACTTATTTTTAATACCTTTTTAAATTTATATGCTAGCATTGAAAGTAATTTATGCACCACCATTGTAGTAGTAAAGAATTCTGAATATGACTATATACTTACCTTTCCCACTGAGTTCATATGAATTCTTATTATTATTTAGCATCTTTCCATTTCAACTTGAAGGACTTTGTAGCTCAGGTTTAGTGGTAATGAGCTCTCTTAGCTTTCAGTTATTTGTGAATGTCTTTTTATCTCCTTTATTTCTAAAGGGGAACTTTTCTGGGTAAAGTGTTCTTGGTTGGCTGTTTTTTTATTTTTTCTTTCAGTATTTTAAATATAGCTCTGAACTCTCTATTGGACTACAAGGTTTCTGCTGAGAAACATGGTGATAGTCTTATGATATTTCCCTTGTATGCGACCAGTTGCTTTTCTCTTGCTGCTTTCAGAAGTTTCTCTATTTTTACACTGCACACATATATTCATTGCAGCACTATTCACAATGGCAAGACATGGAATCAACCTAAATGGCCATCATTCCTACACTGGATAAATAAAATAATATATATATATATATACACACCATGAAATACTATGCAGTCATAAAAAGAAACAGGATCATATCCTTTGCAGGGACATGGGTGGAGCTAGATGTCATTATCCTTAGCAGTCTAAATCAGGAACAGAAAACCAAATACCACAAGTTCTCATTTATAAGTGGGAGCTAAATGATGAGAACACATGGACACGTGGGCAGGGGGAACAACACACACTGGAGCCTGTCGGAGGGTGGGCAGTGGGAGGAGGAAGAGGGTCAGGAAGAATAGCTAATAGATGTTGGGCTTAATTCCTAGTTGATGGGATGATCTGTTCAGCTAACCACTATGGCACACATTTACCTATGTAAAAAGTCTGTACATCTTGTACATGTACCCCTGAACTTAAAATAATAGTTGGAGGAAAAAAAGAAAAGTATAGCAAAATTCTTAAATAGCTGCTAATTCCTCTCACTAGATTGTATTATCAGAAAATATTCAAAGCGTTAAAATAACCCTGTCTTAATAAACTATCGTTGAAAAGACAAAAAAAGTTTCTCTAGTTTTATATTTGACAATTTCATTTTAATGTGTTTCAGTGACATTCTCTTGCTATTCAGCCCATTTTGAGTTCTAAGGGCATTATGGATCTGGGTGTTCATTTTCCTACCCAGATTTGGGAAATTTTCATTATTTCTTCAAATAAGTCTTCTTCCCCTTTCTATTTCTCTGTTCCTTCTTGATATTTTGTAATGTGTATATTGTTTCTCTCTATGGTGTCCAATGAGTTCAGTAAGCTTTCTTTTCTGTCTCTCTGTCTCTCTCTCTCACACACACACACACACACACACACACACACACACACACACACACAGAGTTCCTCTCCTGGACAATATCAAATAACCTTTTTTGAGTTTGTGGATTCTTTCCTATGATTGATTAAGTGTGTTGTTGAATCTCTCTATTAAAATTTTAGTTCAGTCATTGTATTCTTAAACTTCAGAATTTCTGTTTGATTCTTTTTTATAGTTTCTATATGTTGAACTTCTCATTTTGTTAATGTATTTTTAAATTTTATTTAATGGTCTATTTGTGTTCTCTCATAACTTACTGAGTTTCTTTAAGATGATTTTTTGAATTATCTTTAAGCAATTTATAGGTCTTAATTTCTTTGGGGTCATCCACTGTAGGTTTAATTTTTCTTAGCGATGTTATATTTTCTTGATTCTTCATGTTCACTGAAGTCTTGCATTGCTGTCTTTGCATTTGAAGAAGCCGTCTTCTCCTCAAGTTTTTGCTTACTGATGTCCAGAGAGAAAGACCTTTATCAGTCATCTGAGCTGGAGGTTTTGGTGGTCCCTCAGGTCATCTCTATGGATGCATCTGCCCAAATTTTGTTCACTTTTGATGGGGATATCTTAGGATTGAGTGTCTTCTCTTGTTTCTGCAAAATTAGGCAAGGCTCTGAAAACCTGTTTTTTTCCCCTAGGGCAGTATCTTAAAATGCTCAAGGTTATGCACCTTCTCCCAATGCTGCAGAGTTGATCCTGCTGCTGCTCTCTATGTGTTGTTTGTGGAAGTTTGGGTATGTCCTCTGTGGAGGTCAATGTTTGTCATCTGTGGAATCTCACATATGCCATATCAGGGGCGTTTGTAGGGTGCTGAGTCCATGCATCAGTCAGTTGAGAGAGTGCAGTTGAGCTGTCTCATGGGCTTTATAGTCGGGCCTTTTGGTGTAGCCTGAGAGCAAATTAGTGGCACCTGCAGTCAGTTTTTGAGATACATGCCATAGTGGCTGTGAGCCTGCACACCTTTACCCAGCTCTTAGCTCCCCTGAGACTATCCTGCAGTACAGATTCCCTCAGTGATTTGGGTTGGGTGTGGTTGAAAAATTGCCTCTTGGGCAATGCCCTGCAATGCTACAGAAGCCTGGCACTCATTCCACTCTCACTTTACATCATGGGAGAAAATGTATTCTAAGGAAATTTAAGAAGATGTTTTAAAGAGAGTAAATAGAAAGGGTAGAGACATTAAATACGTGTCAGAAAATGGATATGTGCTTGATCACATGTAAATGCTTATTTGCTATTTGTATAAACAAACTGTCATCTAGTGCCGGGGCAAACCAAGAATAGCCAGATAATTTTTCTAATTTTCAAAATCGAAGTTAGAAAAACCATGATATTTCCATAAACTTTCTTTAGTATTGTTGTTCAGTATGGATATCATATTGAATTTACTGGTTTAATATAAAACATCTCATATTCTTTGGTTATAAGGCCAGACTTGTTGGAAATTCAAAGAAACTTTGTACTTGTTTCTTCTCCATAGGAGTATGGTGCTTACCGTTAAACACACTAATATCATGTGAAAATACTATCTCTATATCTCTTTTATATATTCTAATTGTTTTTACATAGTATCTTGGAATAATTAGTGAATTAGCCAAAGAGCAAGATATTTTTCTTTATTTGTATTTTTTAAAACATTGGCTTAAATCTACATATTCCATCCCCCAAACACATTGTTCTGACCCAGAGGTCAATTCATGAAAACTTACTGTCATAAAAATTTAGTAATCAAGTCAAAATATTTATTATTTACTCCTTGGTATTTACCCAAATGAACTGAAAATTTACTTTTACACAAAAACCTGTACAGAGATGCTTATGTCAGCTTTATTTATAACTGTCAAAATTTGGACACAACAAAGATATCCTTCATTGGGTTAATAGATAAGTAAGTTGTGGTTGATCCAGACAATCAATATTATTCATTGTTTTAATAAATTGCACTGTCAAGCCAGCTATGAAAAGACATGGGGAAAACTTAAATGCATATTAAGTGAAAAAAGTCAGTATGGAAGGACATCTGCTATATAACTCCAGCTATTATATGACTTTCTAGCAAAGGCTAAACTATGGAGAACAGTATAAAGATCAGTGGCTCCCAGGAATTATGGGAGAGGGAGGGATTTTTTTTTTTTTTTTTTTTTTTGTGATATTTTGAGATAGAGTCTCACTGTGTCACCCAGGCTGGAGTGCAGTGGCACAATCTTGGCTCACTGCAACCTTAATTTGGAAGATTTAAGAAAACCAGTTAGTGTTCTCAAAATAATTTCAAAAAGTTAATCTTTTAAACATGTAATTGTATGAAGCTGGATCTTACTTTACTACTTTTCATCTTGTAGGAAACTATATTTCTCAGCTATTCTTGGAAGATGAAATTCTCAGTATATATTTGTATGCCACCAACTCTTGCCCAAAACATTCTGCTTCATTGAAAAAGGCTCTTCATTTTGAGTGAGTGACAGGGTAAAAGTAAGTGGAATCAACTGGTAAGCATATAAAGAGAGGTTCATTTGTGGACTATACTCACATACGTTATAAGATGCTTTTAGTATAAATGGTTTGATTTCAGTGCCTTAATGGGTGGTTTAAAATGTAACACTCTATATTCCTGGGTGAGACAGAAAAAGAAGAATTATACTTTTTGTGGTATTTTTTAAAACAAATGGACAGAGATGTGAGATAATGGGAAAATAATTGAGGTATCATCGTATCTAATGCTAATGAAAAACTCCTGGGCCAATAATGTCCTTTACTGAATTATTATCTTCATTTGGACCGAATATGGACTTGGCAAATCTTGGGGACAAGCCTAAGAAGTTGTAGACTTTCTGATGTGCTGTTTATTTGTTTCCTGGTCTCTCAAAACCACAGATAATTATCATTTTTTTCAAAGCAAGAATTTCTAAAAATCATCTTTTCACTCTCACTCCCAGGCTCCCCAAATCACTGAGAAATATTTGAGAACTTTGTTGCCCAGTTTAAAATTACTAGTCATGTCATGTTAGCACAATAGCAATAAACAGTAGTAATGTAGCCATCTTCTATTAACAATAAAAGATCAGGATTTAAGAAAAAATATCTAGCTCCAATCAATGACCCTGGTGTTTTTCTGATTAAAAGGAAAGAAGGCTTTACACAGAAGCCAAATGAAGTCATTGAAAGTTGAAAATAAACAATTACAAACATTGTGTTTTTCCTTTCTCTTATCGTTTTATTTTCAGTTAATAAAGAGCACAATCTATTTGTACCTGCTTTTGCCTTAGGAGCTAGAGGAAGATAATGAAAATAGTTTACTATCTGTTTTCAAATTATAAGCTGTGTTTCCAAAGAAAGTAAAAACTCATGTATATTATCACATTATTGTTCTCAGGGGATTGCAGTCACCATAGTGATTATAATTACATGGCTTCATTAACTTTATACATTCTACCTGTTATGGGGGGTTCACATTAAGAAAATTTGCATATGCAGGAAATGAATGTCATTTGCAGAGAGCTAATGTCATTAAAATGTAGGCAGTCCCCATCATGCAAAAGGGTTTCCATTGGGACATGCTTTTCAGTATGCCCTTTATAGTCATCGTGAGTACAGAAATCTATTTCCAAAGCTCTAAAAATAAAACCTTTAGAGGAAAATATTAGAAATCAATAACTATTTTAACAAATCTGGTTTATGCTGGAATTAAGTTACACAAATGCTATTAAAATGCACAAGTATAACATGATTCTGAAAAAAAGTAAATATTTTGAATATTTGCAGTGTTCTTGCACAACATGTGTGTATGTGTGCATGTGTGTGTGTAATTGCATGCTTTTGTGTACTACTTGATTGACCAGTATTTTTTAAATGCATATTGTTGTTTGTTGGCACTTTCTATAGTTATTGACCAATGTAATCTGTTATCTTTCACTATAATTGTTTAAAATTTTAATATAATTTCAAGTGAAGAAATCACAATAAACAAATAGGAGACAGAAATAAAAGAAAAAAAAGGAAATGAACTTTTAAAATAATAAATTCAGAATTAAGGCCCCTACAATGAATGCATTTATGAAATTTTGAAAGGCAGGATAATTTTTAAAAGGGCTTCATATATCTTTGTGCTGGGAGTACATGTATTTAAACTTTTGGTAACAGTAGAATGTTGCGTAGTCTAGAGAGGAAGCTATAAGGTGAAGGCAGGCGAGGGGCTGCCCATCGTTACCAGGGAAATTAACATCCGTACCCTCATACGCTTGTCCTAGCACACTTCAAGGCTGTATCAGAAGTTCTTGTCTTCCTAATTTCTGTTGCCATACTAGGATCAATATCAACTATTGAGAACAATGCCATTATCAGCAGTAAAGCACTCATTGTATAAATAGGGAAATGGGGTGATATTTGCCATATGGTAGAGGCTATCATAATTCCTAAGGAACAGTCTTGAAAAACACATTCAAAGCAACTCATAATTTATTTTTAGCTATTAAAATTCACAGTAGTTCACAATAATAAAGAAATTACCCATTTTCTGGTACAAAATTACATCCTAGGGAATTACATTACACATGTAAATTATGGTGGGCTCTTTTCAATCTGTATCTTTTTAGGTTAATTAATTCTTCAAGAAAGGTGATGTATGTCAGTATTGGGTGAAAAAAATCACTTTATATAGGCAATTCACATAGATCTAAAAGTTGAAAGCAACAGAGTTAACAATGACAGAGTTCAGAGGTAACTGGAAAAAAATCAATTTTTATTCAAATTATTCCTATAACTTCTGAAATTTTCTCTGATTAAGAAGTCTATAATATTTATGTTAAATAATTTAGAAGAATGAATATATTGAGTGAATAAATTAAAATATGTTTTTCCTTTTCTGCTAGCTAGACAATGTTGCTCTCCTGTTGATTATAATATATAGGATGGACTTTCCTAGGGTAAAGGTAATCACCTTTTGGATCAAAATGACATCCTGATTTGTTGGCAGAACATCATGTAAGTTAATTTATGCCCACTTCTAAATGAAAATGACCCAAATCAATTGACCTCTTATTAAATGGGTTGTATACCTACTATTAATTTTGGACACTGCAATCAATGCCTGTTTAGATTTGTTGGAAAAAATAACACATAGCCTTTTGTGGTTAGTTTGTTGTTATCTGAAAATGCAACAGAAGTTTATGGACTTATTCCCCAACATCTATCAACAATTATTTATTTTGTATTTTGGAAGCAAGATAACTCTTTAAATAATTATATATTTATTTTAGCTGTGACTCTTAAAAATATTGAGTTTAATCAACAATTGTTTTTGAGCATCTACTGTTCTAATCCAGTGTTTGGCAACCATGGCTGTTTCCTGAATCAGTAAAGTTTACAAAATTACATATGCATAGGTACTCCTTCAAACTTATTATATCAGAGTTTGTGTAGTGAGATTTGTTCTTATATATTTTTTAAAGCTTCAGAGAGTTTCTGATGTTTAATAATAATTGAGGACCACTTTTCTAGGCATTATAAAGCATATAGAAAACACACATGTGAATGACAAGTATTCCACAATCTCGTAGACCTTGATGAAAGAATTTTTTAATAAAAATTCCTAATACAATAAAATGTTATCAACCACAGAGTCCTCATATTGCACCTTAGATTTCTAGGAGTGTTCATCCTACGTATCTACTACTTTGTATCTTTTGTACTATATTTCCCCATTTCCTCACCACTAGCCCTGCCCCTGATAACCACTGTTTTATTCTATTTTTGCTGTGTTTGGACCCTTTTAAAAGATTCTACCCATAAGTGAGATCATGATGCAATGTTGTTCTGCCTCTGTTTTACTTCACTTAGCATAATGTCTTCCAGGTCCATCAGTGTGGTGGCAAATGGTAGGATGTCCTTTTATTTTTACAGCTAAGTAGTATTCCATTGTGTGTATATACAATGTGTTTAAATATAGATAATATATATGTATTATATATATTAGAGATACATGTATATATAATGTGTATGTAATGTATGTAAATATATATACTATGTATATAATAACATGTATATAATCTATTATGTATATATAGATTATATATACACATTACATATTATATGTACATATACACATGATATATTATATATAATATGTATATATGATGTGCATATGTAACCTGATGTATATATAATATAAACTACATATATACATATATTTATATATCTTAAGAAGGAAGTTAAATACAAAAAATTAGAAAATTACACTTAGAACCACTTTGTGAAGAAGATTAGTTGAGTAATAAAGATAAAATACAGTTCTGAGTGAGATAATTTAATACAGTACTCACGAATTTCTGCATATCTTAATCTCTTGGAAACCTTGCATATGCAGATGCAGGTCAGCAGTGAAGGAATACTCTTTTCACCTAGAGGATGGCCCTGATAACCAAGGAAGATGGGAATACTATTCACTTGCTGTATCCCCAGATAGTCAAAGATAGAGAATAGAGCTCAGAGGAGAGGCCTTGCCCAGAGTTATACATTTGAGAACTTGAAACATATAGAATGCTACTTGAAAACTACAGAAATGCATGATATTACCAATGGAGGGTATGCAAACAGAGAAAAGAATGTTAAAGATGAATCACGAAATATGTAAAACGTTTTATTTCGAGGGTAAGTAGAGGGAAATTAACAAAAGAGATTGAAAAAGGGTGGCCAGCGAGGTAGAAAAAAACCAGGAAAATATGACTTTCCAGAAGATTAGTGAGGAGATCTATTTTCTTCAAGGGAATGGCTGTGTCTAAGGCTGATGATTTTAAGTTAGGTACACATAGAAAAGTGTCCATTGAATCTTACAATATGAAAATTAGTGGTGACCTTGCAATTTTGGCCAAGTGATGGGCACAAAACCTAGATTGGAGTGAGTTAGGAATAAATAGTAAATTAGAGAATAACAGCAATATAATATACCCTTTTGGGATCTTTGACCATTAAGAATGTTAAAGAATTAAGTGGTTGTTATTAGGCTTGTTATGCTGCTTGCTTTTACTGACCCTCTGGAAAAATTAGTAAAAAAGTTGTTGGTAGATATATTAGAAAAAAAAATCCTTGTTTGATTACATGCAGTTATAAGCCAGAGATATATTAGAGAGTAGAATACAGACTACATTTCAGCTTCTGTGTCCCTCCTCAGTCAGATTTCTTTGAACTGTGCAGTCCTGAATGGCATATGAAAATAATTTGTTTAAGATGTTGTGATAAAACACAAATAAATATTTGGTCTTTGTCTCCAGTTCCTGTCATACAACTCCTAAAAACCTTGGACTCCCCAGAGTTATGAGAGCGTCTTCTGTATTGCTAATGAGATAACTAGTGGCTAGGGATCCCTAGATAGCTTCAGTATGTAGACTGGTCATGAGAAAGATCAAGTCATAATTAGAGGGGTTGAACTTTCAGCCCCACCTCCCAGCCTCTAGTAGGGGAAAGGGGCTAGAAGTTGAGCTGATCACTGATAATAATGTAATTGATCATGCCTATGTAGTGAGGCCTACATAGAAACCCCTAATTGGTGGGATTTAAAAAGAGATTTCAAATTGTTGAGCACATTGAGGTGCTGGGATGGTGGTACGCCTGGAGAGGGTATGAGAGCACCTCACTCCTTCCCTCGTAACTTGCCCCATGCATTTCTTCTCTTTGGTTATTTCTAGTTGTGTCTTTTATAATAAATAATAATAATAAAGTGCCTTCCTGACTTCTGTGAGCCTTTCTAGCAAATTCTCAAAAGTGAGTAGAGGGTCATGGGAACCTCTTCTTTACAGCTATATATAGTTTGTCGGAAGTACAAATGACTTGGATTTGCAATAAGTATCTAAAATGGGGGCAGTCTTGTGGGACTGAGCCCTTGTGGGATCGGATACTAACTTTAGTAGATAGTGTCAGAAATTCAATTGAGTAGTTGGACACCCAGTTGTTGTCTGAAGATAATTGGAGAAGTGGTGTCAGGAGGAAAAGGACACCTCTCATGTGATGTCAGAAATGTGAGTAAAAACAGTTCAGATGGTTACACATGATGTCCTCAGCATCTGTACCAGTTTTCTAACCTCTAAGTATCATGTCAACTAGTTGATAAAAATGAATCTTGGTGTTTCATGTCCCAGCACAGGGAATTGGTTTTGGAAATATTCAAGGCAATTCAGGTGTCTGGAAATACCTTCCCAGAAACAGAATCACATGTTGATTGTTAACTAGTGAAAGTGTAAATTTGCTACTACTAGTTAGGGGAGCAAAAGTAATTGCAGAGATCAAGAGAATAGAAAGTGAATTAATTTCAGGTTTGAGGTAGTGACAGAGCTATATGTCACTAGATAATTTTTGCAGGATCAGACACATTATTTTTGTCATCATATTTCCAACACTTAGCACAGGGCCTGGACAGCTTAGGAATTCATTAAAATGTTTGTTCAATTGTACTGAAATTCCAAAAGGATAATTTAATAGCTAATAGTTATATAAGTATAGATGAGAAGCCATATAATGGGATGTCAAGAATGGTGGTTAATAGACAGAGGCTGGTTTTGAAGTGGGTAAAAGTGGGTAAGCCGCAGTGAAATCTACTGTTTTGGAAAACAGAATTGTGTCAAGTGTTATGCTTTCCTTGAACCTCCCTGTATCCCAAGTTGTCCTTCCTCGTGTCCTGTCTTAGGGGGGAAAGCATTGAGGGATAATTTATTTGGAGGAATATACTAGACTGTTCCCTTTTTGATAGTATGATAGACCAAACCAAACAACAACAATAACAACAAGAAAAAGCCATATCCTGAGGGGAGTAGGCCATGCACATTAGAGGTTTTGGTTGGTAATACATCAGATAGGTTTGACACTTAGCCAGTAAATGGCATTAGTAAGCTACAAACAGACATCCATGTGGGTAGGAGTGCACAGGAATTATGGTTAAAAAATAAATAAAGCAGACAAGGATCTTGACAGGTGAGTTGAAGGCTGAAGCAGATGGCAAGCAGGTATTTGTCATTAATGTGATTTCACAAGAGAGAGAAACATGTCTGTCTTAAGAACAGAAGGAAGGGCAGGACCAATGAGAGTACGATGGGAAAAAATTCAGAATTCCAGTAAATTTCAGTTCATCAAGGCAGGGACTTGGACATTAAGAGAAAAGCAGTCACAATGTGACTATGGTCAAGGTAGACTTCTTTCATATTTGTAATTGGAGCTTTCAACTGGCCTAGAACTCTAGTTACCGCATGAGCTAGTAAAATTGAAGAAGCTGGTAAGTACACAGCTTGGCTTGCCATGGCAGCTGTATTTCCCCTGCTGTAATGTTATGTCACTTTATGGACTAAATTGCTTAATTTAGCACTTATACATAGCCTTCATTTTTATTCAGCTTTATAAAAACCTTTTTTTCTCTTTCAGAAACATTAATTTCTATAGGATTGGCATTACTTTATATATATATATATATATATTTTTGCAGTCCCATTTATTAGTACAGTGGGACTTGTACTCCCAATTTAACAAGTCTTCAATAAGTACTTGAACAATTGACATGTTAACTTTTTCATGTCAGGAGATAATTTAGAAATTGGACTTTTCTAAATTAAGAGGATGAAGTCAAATGTAGTTATGTTGTTTTTAAAGGAAATGAAATATGCTGAATCCCACAAATAATATATATGTATTTTTCTATATGAAAATGAGTTTAACAGATATTTTATAACTATTTTTGCATTTCTTGTAGCACTTTGTTGCGGCCATCTTGATTGTTTTAGGACGTTTTGTGAAATCTGTATCTTTACATTCTGTGAAAGAGGAATAAAGCTTCTCTAAATTGATTTGACGCACTGAAGAAATTGTATGGGCAATCTCCCTTTGTTTTATTAAATGACCCAAGACATAGAGTAGCTTAAAAATATTCTCTAAGAAATGCTACAGTTCAGAAAGGTACAGTAATATGAAATTACTAGACGTCTGTCTACTGTCTTTCTATTGAAAAATGCAATTTTTTTTTTTTTTTTTTTTTTTTTTTTGAGACAGAGTCTCGCTCTGTCGCCCAGGCTGCAGTGCAGTGGCACAATGTTGGCTCACTGCAAGCTCCACCTCCGGATTCATGACATTCTTCTGCCTCAGCCTCCCAAGTAACTGGGACTACAGGCGCCCACCACCATGCCTGGCTAATTTTTTGTATTTTTTAGTAGAGATGGGGTTTCAACATGTTAGCCAGGATGGTCTCGATTTCCTGACCCCGTGATCCACCCGCCTCGGCCCCCCAAAGTGCTGGTATTACAGGCGTGAGCCACCATGCCCGGCAGAAAAATGCAATTTTTAAGGAAAATTAAGTACTTCTATTGTATAAACTTCATCAACAATCAAATGACCATAATCTGATTTGTTCTTCAGGACCTTCCTTGTCATACACAGGTCCTCCCAGAAACTCAAAATGAAAATGGTGGCAGTGCAGGAATCTATAACCAGAGCCAGCATCTATTATGATATATTTAGTTCCCACACAATGCCTTTTCCTTATCAACATTAATTATGTGGTAAAGGAGATTGGATGATTCATAAAAGCAGAAAACATTTGGCTTGACCACATTTTATAACAGTTCAAATAAGAATTCTTAATGCTGTTTAACAAATGTCGTTTTCACTCTTCATTAAAGCCCCTTGTTGCCATCCAATCTTGATTTTAGAAATTAAAGCTAACAACCAGATTGAGAGAATCAGGAGAGTGACAGCATGGGGCAAAGTCTCAAAGCCACAACTAACAGCATGGAGCAAAGTGAACCTCAAGCTATTGCAGCTCTCAAAGAAGGCTGGGAAGGGGAGGAATGCATTTGCAGGGAAACTCAATTATAGCAACCCTCAGCCATAGGAAGTACTTGTGAATGTTGACATGAAAGCTTTTCCCTTAATGTTTTAATTAAATACCTAGAAGCCAGTGCTTCTTCTCAGTTAGTGTCAGAACACTGCTTCTTGGTGGATAAATGTTTACAACACAAGCTCAGCTGAGGATTTCTACAAACATGACTCTAAGAACTAAGAAGGCTTTTGCTGAGGCACTTGAGATCAAGAAAGCGGTAGTGATTATCAACTAGCAGCACAATAGCAGGATGGTTTAATCCACCCAAATGTCAGTTTTGGGTTTGCAAGTTGGCAATCCCACCTTCATCTTCAGACCAAAGGGCACTGGTTAGTCATCTGTTTAATTCTTTAGCCTCAGTGTGTCGTTTGGATGTTGAAGGAAAATCCCTTGATTCAGTCTGCCATTTCTGACAGCCTCCCTCTAGACCCCATTAATAAGCCTTTTAGAGAACAGAATGCAAAGTAGGCAGCAGGCAGTCCACAATCAAAATGGAGATAAAATAGACAGTAGAAATATATTCCCTTTGTGAAGATGGTGCTTAGGTGACCTTTGTTGAAGAGATTTCTTTTTTTAATTTAAACTGTGTCTTTCAAGATATTAAAGCAGCATTTGCGGTGTGGTAGATGTGGGAGGCCATTTGGAATTTGGGAGTTTATGATAGGATACAGAAAAACTCAAGTGATATTTACAAAATGTGCAAACAATGGCACAGACAGGAAGCCAGGCTGGCCTTGGGCATGCCTAGGGAATATCCTTCAGAAAACAAATATGCCACTCTTTAATGTTGGTTTGAATCTCATTATAAAATTGCAAGTGAAATGAGACACACTTTGCCTCTGAAATCGTGACTCCAGAAGCAAAGCAACTGTTCTTTAATAAAGCAGCCCTGTTAAGATTTTTAGGATTTTAATGTGCTTTGAAAGCACATAATTTGTTAGATTATGGACAAATTGAATTTGTCCATAATGTCTTTCTATTGAATCCCATTTTCCACTTTTAATTCATTAATAATTTTGAATTGCGAGTGTGTGTGTGTGCAACATTGTTTAATGTATCTCAATTTTGAGTTGAGTGTGTGTGTGTGTACGTGTGTGTACATTCTGAGCAGCATTGTTTAATGTATCTCAATTTTGAGTTGAGTGTGTGTACATTCTGAGCAGCTTTGCTTAATGTATCACATGCAGATTGATGTATCAAGTCTCTAGAGAAGTCTCATTCCAAATAACCTTTTCACAGCCATTGCCTGGTCCAAAGAAACATGTCAAAATGCAGTTTCTAGAGACATAAGTTTGACTAGGGATGGAGATCTTTAGAGACCAAAACAACTACAGGATCTTGTAGGAAGGGTCTCTATTAAATGGGCAAAATCTTTTAGAGACCGAGTTTGGATCTGAATCTGTGTTGTACTCATTTCAATGCAATGCCAAGTGTTCCGTTGTAATCAGAGACTGAAAACCAAGACCACAAAAGAAATGGAGATATCAATTAGCAGAGAGATTACTTTTATTTATAGAGTAGCACTAGGGAAGTCACTATTTTTTTTTTATGGATTTAGTCCTTTAATAAACCACTAATAAAGCTTTTATGTACTTCTATATCTCAGTAAACCATCAGGCTTGCCTTTTAAAATATACAAAGGCGAAAATAGCTGTTTTCTGCTACGAATTTGTTTCTAAACAGTCCTTTTATTAGAATGTACATAAATCTGAATTCACATAGGTAAAACAGTAAAAATATACTTTCTAAGAGTACTTGAAAAATGTACACACACAATGGGCACTTAAGTAAGCTACATCGTGTATATAATGCTTACTAAGTATGGAAGATTAGATTACATTTATGAAAGAGATTGGTAACACACACCCGTGTGTGTGTGTGTGTGTGAATGTGTTGTGAGAGATCAATTTATTTTCAAAAGAAATAATCAAGACATTGATAGCCTTAGGCTCACCAAGGTTTCCATGGACTATCTAGTATTGCTACCTGTTTTAACTTTCCTGTAACCAGAGGTGGTAATTGGCGTGTTTATTGGGGATATTCACTTGACTAAACCCTACTGAAGCATCTGTTCCTTGTAAAATAGTATCTGAGCTAATCAGCCTGGGAAGTCATCTAGTCCTGTCCTATCACATTTTCACAGATTTTATGTAAACATTTTACTGGTAACTCCAATTATAATTTTTTGTTATATTATTTATATATGGGTCTTTAGGGTTTTGAAAGCCTACTTTCATTAGATGGGGTCCTCCAAAGGACCATTCATTGATGCAGAGGACAGTTAATTGTTCTGTCCATTTTAATGGAACTCACGAAAAATATCCTGCATACTTACTGTGTGGTACATAATTTCTGTGAGAAATAATTAATTTTTAGAGTTTTTAAACCATAAATGATAACTTGTATTACATTTAACAAAAGAATTATTTTGCTTTCAGTGATGTCTTTTGTAGAAATATGAATTTCAAAATACATCTTGCATCTGAATGTCTAAATCCACAGAGAAGAGGCGGGAAATAACATCCATCTTTTGATATCTCACAGTTTACTCAGGATATTCCCATGCCTCCTTGGAGTCCTTAAATAACAAGGAGAAAAAGGTGGCTTATTAGTAAGCTGTCACTCCCTATAAATCACAGGCACTGCCAATGAAGTGAACTCTGCATCTCCCAGTGCAAGAAGGCTGATAGCAGAGGAGGCAAGCAATGAGAATCTCATCCTACCGATATATTTACACAGAACAGCAACCCATCAGGGAGAGAAACAACAGGTGTACAGTATCACAAAATTTTCTAAATGTGTAAGTGTAGAGTTATATATTTATTAATTCACTGCTAACAATAACACAAACCTTTCTTAACATATTATTGTTATACAGTTATATGTTGCTTAACGATAGGGGTATGCTCATAGAACTGCATTGGGCAATTTAATCACTGTGTGAACATCATAGAGTGTAGTTACACAAACATAGATGGCACAACCTCCTACATACCTAGGCTATGTGGTATAGCCAATTGATCCTATGCTACAAACCTGTACAGGCTGTTACTATACTGAACACTCCAGGCAACTGTAACACAAAGATAAGTATTTGTGTATCTAAACATAGAAAATGTATAATCAAAATATGGTATAAAAGATTAAAAGTGGTACACCTGTATGGTGCACATACCTTGAACGGAGCTTGTAGGATTGAAAGTTGCTCTGGGTGTGTCAGTGACTGGCGAGTAAATGTGAAGACCTAGGATATTCTGTACACTATGAACTTGTAAACACTGTGCACTTAGATTGCACTAAATTTATAAAAGTTGGTTTTCTTTCTAAAAGAAGAAATTAATCTTAGCTTACTGTAACTTTTCATTTAAAATTTTTATTTTTTTAACTTTTTGATTCTTTTGTAATAACAGCTTAAAACACAAACACGTACAGCTGTATGAAATATTTTCTTTATAGCCTAAGCTTTTTTCTATTTTGAAAAATTTTAAACATTTTTTTCTAATTTGTAAACTTAAAAAAATAAACTAACACACAAACACACACACTAGTTTAAGCCTACACAGGATCAGGATCCCCAACCTCAGTATCTTCCACCTCTACATCTTGTCCCACTGGAAGATCTTCAGGGGCAATAGCACACATGGAACTGTCATCTCCTGTGATAATAATTCCTTCTTCTGAAGTATCTCCTGAAGGATCTTGCCTGAGGCAATTTCACAGTTTTCTTTTGAGGAGGAGGAATACACTCTAAAATAATAATAATAGTATAGTATAGTAAGTATATAAACCCATAACATTGTCATTTATTACCAAGTGGTAGTAATGTACATACTTATATATGCTATACTTTTACATGATTGGCAGGGCAGTATGTTTGTTGACACCAGCATCACACAAACACGTGAGTAATGTGTTGTGCTACAACATAGAGATGGCTACAACATCACTAGGTGCTAGGAATTTTTCAGCTCCATTATTATTTTATGGGAGCCTTATCTTATTATTTGAGTTTCATCCTTGACCAAGATATCTGTATGTGGTGCATGACTGTATATGGAACATTTGGGGTCTTAATAGCATGGTCTTCAAATTAGGGTACATGTAACTATGTAGGTAATGAACCACTTTTGGGGTGGGTAACTGGGCACAGGTGGAATTGAGGATATTATTTTCCATGCATACCCTTTCCAAAACAGATCCGACTTATCAAAGGATTAGTGTGGCTTTCCCAACCCCAACTTCCTTTTGAGAATCCTCCTGCTACAATGTTACAGAAGGAAGTGGAAACTATCACCAACTCATTCCAAATTCCATTAGGACATAGTTTCAAGGTATAAAAATCTTGGCCCGGCAGGATGGCTCACACGTGTAATCCTAGCACTTTGGGAGGCCCAGGCAGGTGGATCACATGTGAGGAGTTTGAGACTAGCCTGGCCAATATGGTGAAACCCCATCTCTATTAAAAATACACAAATTGGCCAGGCATGGTGGCAGGCACCTGTAGTCCCAACTACTTGGGAGGCTGAAGCAGAAGAATCGCTTGAACCTGGGAGGCAGAGGTTGCAGGGAGCTGAGATCGCGCCACTGCACTCCAGCCTGGGCAACAGAGTGAGATTCTGTCTCAAAATAGAAACAAAAATAAAAATAAAAAAAATTAAAAAAAATCTCTAGGGCACCAAAAAAGAAAAATTTCAAGAAATTAACTGTTTTTTCTACTTGTCTCTGCACTCCTGCCTCCTTCACCAGCCCATTACCTGTCCATCTATCTACCTCCCACCTATCTATATATCTATTTATCTATGTCTGTCCATCTGTCAACCTCCCACCTATATATACTTATATATCTATGTCTATCCATATTTTTACCTACCTTTCCCTTACAATTAAAGATCAAAACTGAGATTTTTGTGGTGAAACTTTAAAACATAAAACTTGATATGAAAAGTAAAGTCATCTTTTTTTTTGATATGTAGTGACACTGAATTTGAGAAAGATATGACTAGCTTTGTCATTTGTATTTTTAGATATATATTTTCTATAAATTGAATATTCTAAATCTGCACTTTCAAAGTTTTAATAAAATCATACCTATGGTACACATGCAATAGAATTATGGGTGTAATTACATCCTTTGCAACTATGAAAGTTAAGATAAAAACTTTAGGTGTCATTATAAGCATGGGCGAATAGAAACAGTTTTTGAAAATACTTTTAGGGGTACTGAAGCAAAGAATTGAACATGGATTTTATAGGCTTCATTGTCTGATCCTTGAAATAATCTAGGTCAGGTATCTTAAAACCCCTGCCTGGAGACCAAATCTGGCCATTGTCTATTTGTTGTTGGTTTAAGTATAAAAGCTAAGAGTGGATTTGCATTAAAAAATATATTACATATTAAATGGCTTTGGAGACTAGATAGCTTCCTCAATATTTAAATACTTTTATTTTAGTAATCTTTGGGCCAAGTGACAAAAATAAGGGTGCAGTTCTAATCTCAGAGGAGGTAACAGGGAGAAAAGGAAGGTAAGAGGGGAAAAAAAGTCAGGAAAAGGATGAGATCCTGGAGCAATTCTAAGAAAGTTTCAGCAAAGGTAATGGGGAGTTCACAACTCAAATGAGTTCTCAGTGGAGTCCACTGTCTCCAAGAATGCGTCGACCCTGGTATCCTGCCTCAATCAGTAAGTGGCTGGAAAAGCCGGCAGGATGTGTGGTCTCATCATGAAATGAGTGACAGATTTCAGAGCACAGTGCCTGGAGTCGTTCATCACTTACGCTTCCTGCTGTTTCTGATCTAGGAGACATATGTTCATGGCAGCCATACTTTGTAATAACAGAATAAACTCTAAGCTTTATTTTTTCTAAAATAATATCTGAACTTGAATACTAACATGCTTATCTCTCATCATGTTACTCTCCTTTTTATGTCGACTTTGAGATCCCTCTCAACCTGGAGGAAATAAGATAGATCATTATATTTGTTTCTAATAGTTGTAATAGTATTTAGGGTTTGATTGAGCAGGGAGAAAAAGGAGACAGGAAAGAAAAGCAAAAAAGAGTGGGAGAGAGAGAGAGAGAGGACAATATTTTATTTTAATTTATCATGAAAAGGTAAATGTCCAATAGCATTTATCAAATAGATTGTCTTATCTCTTCTGATTTTAATGTCTATTTAGTCATATACTAAAAATTGTGTATATGTTTCAACCTGTTTTGGCTATTTTATACCTTTGATATATTTGTCCATCTCTCCCAAAATAATAATTGTGTCTTCATTTACAATGAATTTAAGTTTTAGTTTTTAAAAAAAAAAAGTCTTCCTTTTTTTCTTCTGTCACAATTTTCTTCACTGTTCTTAATTATATTATATGGATTTTATGATTGATCGGTCTATAAATTTAGGGAAAAAAATCCTATTAGTAATTTGAATAAAATTGCAATATATTTTGAGCAAAATGACATCTTTCCCAATACAGAATATTTCAATCCCCCCCCCCCCAAAATGGGAAACTCATTTGTTTAAGTTTTTATTTCCTTTTCTGTTTTAATAATGTTTCATACTTACCCCTATAAATAGCTTGTCTAGATTGTGTTAGATTTTCCTAAACACCTCATGAATTTTGTTTCCAATGCGAATGGTGTTTACTTAAAAGTCACATTTCCTAGCTTGCTAGAGTCTAGAAATTCTACTAATTTTTGCATGTTAATCTTTTAAACCGAAAATTTCCTAAATTATTATTTCTAAAATATTGTCTATAGATGTTCTTGGGCATCTGAGATAATTGTATAATCTTCAAAAACTGTCAATTTTGTTCAATTTTTTCAAATCCTTATACATGTTTTTTTTATCTTTATGGTTTTACTGGTTAGGATCCACAAGATATTTTTCAATGTCTGTTATTCTTACGACTGTTGTTTATTTTACATGAAATATTACCAATGTGTTTTCATTAGGTCCAATATTTGTGTATTTCTAGGTATTCCCCTTCAGGTTATGGAAGTCACTTCCTGTATTATTACCAGTTGGTCATTTTACTAATGTCCTTGCCTTCTTGAGCTCCTGGTTTATGGTGGGTGGAGGGGGGGTCGCTCAAGAAAATCTGATAGGCTCTGCCTTGGGAGGGCTCTAGGCTTTGCCTCCAGTCCTACTTGCTCCAATATTTCATTATTATGAAAAATGAAAAATGATCCTTTGGTTCAGCAATACCCTGGCTTCACTGCTCAGTCGAAGATTTCTCTAAGGTCCTCATTTTCTTTTAGTTCTTCTTAATTTTTACTGGCTTAAATGACTGAAAAAAAACTTTGTTGATTATTTTTGTTGCCAACAATAATATAGGTCTAGTAACCAATCTACCATACCGGTAAAAACAAATAATTTTTGAATAATTTTTACTAATCCTATAGAACTATCATCAGAGTGGTTGCCTGCAGGGTTACTAGGTGTATTTTTCTTGATTTCTGGGTAGAAACTTGCACAAGATTAGGTTGATAAATCCATATAATAACCTATGCATTTCTGATATAAATGTTCATGTATTATATAATATCTGATTATTTAAATGACCTGGTAGGATTTATCTAAGGAAAGTTTTGGGGCATATTAAATATTGTTTAAAGGAAGGCATATTTTTTTCTAGTCTGTATTGTCAATCCTTTCAGTAATCATTTTATAGCACCATAGAAAATAAAGATTTAAAGTAAAATTAATTATACTAGGTTTAACACAAGAATACTTGCCTATGGTAACAGTACCTTATTGAAATATCAGTTCTGAGAGTTGAATGCAACTCCTAATTTTAAGCTATTCAAAGACCTGTGCTTGTTTTAAAAGCAGATAGTGTATTTTATTATTTATTTATTTATTTATTTATTTATTTATTTATTTATTTATTTATTTATTTATGTTTGAGACAGAGTCTCACCCTGTCACCCAGTCTGAAGTGCAACGGCGTGATCTCGGCTCACTGCCACCTCCATCTCCCGGATTCAAATACTTCTCCTACTCTGTCTCCCGGGTTCAAATGCTTTTCCAGCCTTCCGAGTAGCTGGGATTACAGGCGCCCACCACCATGTCCAGCTAATTTTTGTACTTTTAGTAGAGACAGGGGTTTCCCCATGTTGGCCAGGCTGGTCTCGAGCTCCTGACTTTGTGATCCACCCACCTCGACCTCCCAAAGTGCTGGGATTACAAGCTATTATGTTTTTATATTTCCTTTATGCTGACAATTTTAAGAGATGGCATCTGGCTAATAAAACACTACAGGAAAACAGAATTATTAGAGTGATTGTGAAACAAGAAATGTCATTTTGTAAGAATTGGCAGATCTTTCCTAATAAAATGTTCAATATAACTAGTTTTCAAATAAATACAGATGTTAAAATAAGAAATGTTTCCCTCAGTGTAGCGTAGAAAGAAGGTCAATATTAGTAAAATACAATGAATTATTTTGATAATCTGCATAATTCAAGCCTTGGGTAATCATTTTGACAGTAAAGCAAGAAACCTGTCTCTGTTGTACATTGCTGTGATGTCACCACCCAAAACGTGAATGGGACATAGTACCTCTCTGTAATAGTTCATTTAAACACTGCTGTAAAGAAATACTTGAGACTGGGTAATTTATACAGAAAAGAGGTTTAATTGACTCACAGTTCTGTATGGCTGGGGAGGCCTCGGGAAACTTACAATCATGGTGGAAGGCATCTCTTTACAGGGCGGCAGGAGAGAGAAGCAAGCAAGAAAGAAACTGTCAAATACTGATAAAACCATCAGACCTTGTGAGAACTCACTCATTATCATGAGAACAACAAGGGGGAACTGCCCCCATGATCCAGTCCCCTCCCACCAGGTCTCTTCCTCAATACGTGGGGATTACAATTCAAAATCAGATTTGGGTGGGGACACAAAGCTTAACCATATCAATTTCCAATAAATCTTTATTAAATTATTTAGTAAATTTCAACAAAGCCTGTTATTGCTGCTAACATAAATTAATTCCTTGAATAAAATTAATATTCTGTTTTCAGTGATGATGTATCCTTCCAACACTAGGCAGCTCCCAGGTAACAGTTATATTGTTAATGACTGCAGCAATTTACTTTCCAGTTTGAATTAAATTTGCTGAAACAGAAATCTATAAAGTTAGAAGATTCATATGTCTAAAATGAATATCTATACACATACACACATATTATATATCACATATGTTATATAAGATTATAAAATAACATACATGTATATATTATGTACAATATATGTGTAACATATACATATATACATACATATTTATGTACAGGCTCATGTTCATGCATGTATATGCACATACATATTCACATATGTATGCATGTATGACATCATATATGCATGCACAATACATATGCAAATATGTAATATATGCATGTTATATATAATATGTAACATATGGTAAATTAATCATGATATATAGCATATATGTTTATATGTTACATATGCATAATATAGTTATGTTATATGTGCTATATAATTATAAATAGTATATATTATATAATATATAGTTATACACTTATCTAGTATATCTTATAATTGTATATGTTATATAATTATATATAGTATATCATATATAACATACGTTATAATAACATATAGTATATCATACATAGAAAAGCAAAAGTAATGAGCCTTAGGCTTCTCCAGCACCTACCTCATTTTAATTCTTTTTAATTGTCCTTGTTCTAGTACATACCCATTACTTTCATATCTCTACATATGATGTGTATTCCGGGATTTCTTAATTTGTCAATGTAAACATTATTAAAATCTTATTGGGATACATTTGAATATTTATATTCTTGCATTTCCACTCCTATAAGTTATTCAAGGGTAATGTATGTATTACATATTTGGCATCCCTGAAACCCCGTCCTCCACCATTGCCACACTATTCTTATGGACTTAAAGTTTGTTTTACTTGTGTAAGTTTTTACGACATATATATTTTTGTCTGCATATATTTTTAGTTCACATAAATAGTATTGCACTACATCTCAATCTGCACTTTTTATGTGTGTGTGTGTGTGTGTGTATATATATATACATATATACATCTATATATATATACATCTATATACATCTATATATACATCTATATACATCTATATATATATACATCTATATACATCTATATATATATATATATATAGAGAGAGAGAGAGAGAGAGAGAGAGAGCACCAGAACCATTCAGGTTGCTATGTTACAAATAACCCATTGACACTAATTGCTCCATAATAGCCCAGTTATGAATTCACCACAGTTTTGACTTTCCACTCTCCCAGTTGTAAACCTGTAGTTTTTCTCCTACTTCCCTCAGCTTCACAAATGGGGCTGCAAAGAGTATCTTGAGCATGCTCCCTGACAGAACTGTATGGGAATTTATTTGGTATATGCACCCAGGATTAGATTTGCTTGGTTTCAGATTTTGCTTGGATTTAGTTTGGATTCCAGCAAATATTTCAGGCTTGTTCTCCACAATGGATACACTGATCAAATACACACATCACAGCAGGATTTTTCCTCCCTACATTCCTGCCAATATTTGGCATTAACCAGTTTATCAATTTCCATCTATTTAATAGATGTTTCACATTTTAACCTTATTAATGCTTTGAGCATCATTGTATTTGCATATTAGCTTTGTTGGTTTCCTCTTATGGAAATTGTCTCATTTTCCTGTTTTTATTTTGGAATTGTTTTCCTCTTTTTGACTGTCAATAGTTCTTATAATATGTAGTATTTTATTGATTTTAAATTTTAAAAATATTTTATTCTATTCAATTTTGTGATAAAGGAAAAAATTGATTTTCATGTAATCAGATTTTCAGTATTACTTTCATGAATTTTGCTTTAGAAGTTGTATTTAATTTGAATCTTATTAAACACATTTTTCTGTATTGGTGGTATTAATCATATAATTATTCTCATTTATTTCGTTAATGTGCTTAATTACCTTGATGCATGTCCTACTGTTAGAACATTTTTGTATTTCTTGGATAAAATCTATTTGATTATAATGTATAATGTAGTGTTTCCTTTTGTATAGTTAGATTTGGTTACCTAATTTATTTTTATTTAATTGACAGATAAATTTGTATGTGTTTATTATGTACAACATTATGTTTTGAACTATATATACATTATGGAATACTTAAGTCTAGCTAATTATCAAATCTATACCCTCAGTAGTTACCGTTTTGTGGTGAGAACACAGCAATTTGCTAATATTTTATTTTGAAAACTCAAATTTATATTCATAAATAATTATAATTTGTCTCAACTTTAAGTTTGAATGCAGATTATGCCACCTTTCTAAAGAAAGCCAAACACTTTTCACTCTTCTTCTATTTTCTTTGAAAACTTATATCAGAAAGGAATTAAACATTCCTTGAAATATTGGTAGGATTCACATGAAAAACCATACTGGCTCCAATAAAAAAGAATATCACTATTACAATTTTTATTTTTTAATTGTTAGTGATATATTCAATTTATATGATATTTCTTAATATTGTTTTAAACAAATATTTAGGTTATCAAATTTATTCACATACAGTTCTTCCCTTAGCTTTATTATTTTAAAAGCTGCCTCTGTGGCTACGGTTATGCTTCTTAATTCTGCACTTCTATTTTATCTATTCTCCTTTTTCAAAAATTAATTATATTGAGACATGCCATATTACTAACTTTTACTAAGAATCAAATTGTGGTGGTCAATATTCTCTAAATTTGGTTTGATTTATCATTTCCCATGTTATTTATTCTTTTATTTTTCTTATTCTAATTTTTCTTCTTTTTCCCTCTGGATTTTATTGTCCATTTCCAACTTACTAAAATGTATGATCTTTAATTCCTTTTCTTTTCCTGGTAGGTATATTTAAGCTAAACATATTATTTCAATTGTGTCCCCAAAAGTTTGACACACAATATTCTCATTATAAAACAATTTTAAATAATTATTGATTTTCTTTTTATCAAGATATATTTATTAACACATTATATAGTTTCAATATATATAATTTTAAGCTGTCCTTTTGTTACAAATTTCTAATTGTTTTTGTTGTATTTTGTTTAGAATTCATTAAAAACAACATATTCTTTTAAAAATAATTTTACTCTATATACGTAAGGTATATAACAATGTAAAAAACAGAGAGAAAATAGATTTTTCGAAGAAGACAGGACTTTGAAACTTGCAGAATTATAACAAAAGATCTGATATTTTTATGTTTGGGATTCCAGAAAGAGAGAAAAAAGAGAATGAGTTAAAAATGTACTTGAGAAGGCTGGGCGCGGTGGCTCACACCTATAATCCCAGCACTTTGGGAGGCTGAGGCGGGTGGATCACGAGGTCAGCAGATTGAGACCATCCTGGCTAACACGGTGAAACCCCGTCTCTACTAAACACACACACACACACACACACACACACACACACACACACACACACACAAAGTTGTGGCGGGCGCCTGTAGTCCCAGCTCTTAGGCAGGCTGAGCCAGGAGAATGGTGTGAACCCCAATAGGCAGAGCTTGCAGTAAGCCGAGATCGCGCCACTGCACTCCAGCCTGGGCGACAGAGTGAGACTCCATCTCAAAAAACAAAAACAAACAAACAAAAAATGTACTTGAGGAAATGATGGCTGAAAACTTCCCCAATTTTGCAAAACATATAAACCTATAGAGTCAAAAAGCTGAGTGAATGTCCTGAAAGATACCCCTCCAATTTATACCAAAATACATCATAATCAATCTTCTGCGAACTAAAGACATAAAACGTTTATTAAACTATCAAGGGAAAAAATGTCACCTAGAATATAGGAGAAAAACAATTTCAAATGAGAGCAGATTTTTAATTATCATCACAAAGGTGAAGCAGGAAAACACACACCATTTTCCAGTGTCAGCTGAATGGATAATAAGGAAACACTATAAATAATTCTACATACATGAATTTGATAACTTACATGAAATGGAGCAATTCCTGAAAAAGAAAAACACAATGTTCTACAACTTACCCAATACAAAATCAATAATTTGAAAGGTCTGTAACTATTAATGCAATTTATAATTAAAACACTCCCAAAATACATCACTGGGCTTAGAAGATTTCACTGGAAAGAATGTATTTTATTAAATGATTAAATAATTATTAATAATTATACACAATTTCTTTCAGAAAATAGAAGAAGAACCACTTCTAATTCATTTTATGATGGTACTATTGTTCTGAGAACAAAACCAGACGATGTGGTACAAAAAAAGAAAAGTACAGAAAAATGTTCCCCATAGCATAAATGCAAAAATCCTTAAAATATATTAGCAAATAGAATTCAACAATAAATAAAAATAATTATAAACCAAGGCCAATGAGGTTTATTTTGTGCAAGCCTCAGAGCTTTAAAATTAATCCTGTGATGATCCATCACATGAAGAAGCCAAAGAAGAAAAATCATAAAATTAATCAATGCACAAAAAAATTCAACAAAATTTAATATGTATCAATGATTAAAAATCCCAGAAAGCTCAGAATAGAGAAACTTCCTTATCTTGAAAACAGCATCCAAAAAACCTTGAAGCCAACATACTGAATGGTAAATGACTAAATGCTTTTCTTCTAAGATCAGGGATAAGGCAAGGATGTCCACCCTCACCACTCTTTTCTAACAGTATTGTAAATACAGCCAGTGAAATAAGTCCAACAGTACTGTAAATTCTAACCAGTGAAATAAGTCTAACAGAACTGTAAATTACAGCCAGTGAAATAAGTCAAGAAAAAGAGAAAAAGAGCATTCCCATTGGAAAAGTAGAAATAAAATGTTCCCTATTTTCAGATGACATCTTTGCCTATGTAGGGAATCTCAAAGACTACAAAAATGAAAAAATTCTAGAACAAATAAGTGAGTCTAGAAAGGTTATAGGATACAAGATCAACAACAAAAGTCAATTGTACCTCTATATACTTTTAATGAACAGGTAAGCACAAATTAAAAATATAGTATTTATAATTGCTCATGCAAAAGAAAAACTTAGGTATAAATCTAACAAAATGTACAGGACTAACATGGTCAAAACTGCAAAATGTTGAAGGAAAACATAGAAGATAGTAAATAGAAAGCTGCTTATTCATGGTTGGAAAACGATATAGTAAACAATATTCTAATTTCCCTCAAATTGATGTTCGATTTAACACAATTCCTATCAAAATACCAGCAAAATGTTTTGTAGATGTAGATGTGATTATTCTAAGAATTTTGTACAAGAGGAAAAGGACTTAATTGCTAAACCTATTTTGAAAATTAAGAGTTAAATGAGAAAATTCAGTTCGCCTGATTTAAAGAATTATTACATAGCTACATTAATCAAGACAAGGTAGTGGTAGAGGGATAGACACATAAATCAGTGGAACAGAATACAGAACTCAGAAATAAACCCACAAAAATACACCTAATTGATTTTTAACAAAATCGTAAAAGCAATTCAATGAAGGAAAGAAAGGGTTTTATAAGCAGGAAAAAAAGAAATTCATCTGAAGCTATCAGCTTACACCAAGAGTAACAAAAAATTAATCAAAGTCTTAATCGTAAACTATAAAACTATTAGAAAAACACATAGGAGAAAAGTTTTAGGATCTGAGTTCAGGCAAATAATTATTAAGCTTGAAACCAAAAGTATGATCCATAAAAGAAAGATGGGAAAATCTTTTGTTCTATGTAAGACATTGCTAAGAGGCTGAATATATAAGCTGAGGACAGAAAATATTTGCAAACCACATTCAACAAAGGACTATATCTAAAACATATAAAGAAATCTCAAGACTCAATAATAAAAAAATAGACAATTAGAGAACGAGCAAAAACATTAAGAGACATTTCACTGAAGGTACAGGTGGCAAACAAGAACATGAAAACATTCAACATCACTAGTCATCAGGGAAATGCAAATTAAAACCACAATGCAATATCACTAGGCATCTATTAGAATGACTAAAATAAAAATTAGTAATGACACTAAATGCTGGCCAGTATTGGAGCAACTGGATTACTCATTTATTGCTTATTATGTTGTGAGACTGCTAAAATGGTACAGCCACTCTGGAAAATAGTGTAGCACATTCCTACCATGGAGTTACTAAAAATGAAAGAAGTCATTGATATGTGTGACAACCTGGATGAATCTCCAGAGAATTATAGTGAGTGAAAAAAAAAAAGCCTATCCTAAAGGTGTCATACTGTATAAGCCCATTAATATTACATTCTTGAAATTACAAAATCATACAAATGGAGAACAGAATGGTGGTTGTCACTCTTGAGAAAAGGTTGGGGGTAGGAGGTAAATAAGCATAGCTATTAAAGAACAACATGAGTGATACTGTGGTGATGAAAATGTTCTGTATTTTTATTTTTATTAATATCCACATTGCAGTTGTAACACTGCACTATAATTTTGCAAGACATTACCACTGGGGGCAACAGAGTAAAGGGCACACAGAATATTTCTCTGTATATTTTTTACAATCGCATGTGTCTACAATTATCTCAAATAAAAAAAGGTTTGATTTAAAGAGTGGCTTAAATACTACATAAGTAAAAATTCTGTTTCTGTTTAAAGTTTTATTTTTAAAAATCTACTCTGTTCTGTGTAGTTGCATACATAAAGACAGGAGCTGTTCATAAGGTTTTATAATAAAATCTCAAATTTTGAAATAACAATGTAATCATATTGTGGCTTGATCACAAACAAACAAAACTTCTACATAGTTTTTGAAATACAAAATCTTCACATTTTTATCACCCTTGAACATGAATACTGTGTTTTTTATTTTCTTTCTCTTTTTTTTTTTTTTTTTTTTTTTTTTTTGAGATGGAGTCTTGCATCTTGCTCTGTCACCCAGGCTGGGGTGCAATGGTACGATCTCAACTTACTGCCACCTCTGCCTCCTGGGTTATGTGATTCTGCTGTCTCAGCCTCCTCAGTAGCTGGGATCACAGGTGCGCAACACCATACCTGGCTAATTTTTGTATTTTTAGTACAGGCAAAATTTCACCATGTTGGTCAGGCTGGTCTCAAACTCCTGACCTCATGAACCACCCACCTCGGCCTCCCAAGGTGCTGGTATTACAGGCATGAACCACCGCTCCGGGCCAAACAAGATTACTGATTTTAAATGGAAACAAATGAGTCGTGAAATACAATTTAATTACTAATACTAATAAAATAGCTTTAGCATATAAATCTTTGAGTCAAATGTGTGTGTACTTTTTAATCTTTTAATATCAAACTTATTTATGGAACACTTGTCCCATTTAAATGTATGTTTTCTGTTGATTAGTTTGACTTACCTACATACCGAGGTCAGACTTTGGATATTATAGGTATTCTCCTGAGAATATCCCTCCACTATTTTCTCAGCACATAGGGCTGTATGGTTTCATTCCATCTATGTTTTGCTGTTGGCTAATTCATACCCATAGCCTCTTGTTCAAAGTCAAAGATGAACTATAGGTCCTTTAGCAACTACAATAGAGAATACACTTTCTTTAAGAAATGTTCATCATAATGCTAACATTGTATTATAGGAAATTGTATTTAGACTTCTAAGGAAAACATGTGTAACATTATTTACAACACTCTCTCCTGAGCCCTTGACATTACAAAACTGTCTCCTTCTATACAGACCTTTCTGCTCCTCCTGGATGCCTTTGGAACACTGCCAAACAATGGTAATAGTCATTGTCATGGGAAGGCTTTTATGTTCAAAATATACACCTCTATTAGAAAGTGAACTATATTTTGGAAAAAGAAAAACATGAATGAGAAAGCAGAGGATGATTCAAGTTATACTTACATTAAAAAAAAAAAAAAAAGTTAGGGAATTATTTTCCAGACTGTCTGAGGAGAGAACAAAAAGCAACTTGCATTACCATAGAAAGGTTTAGCTAGAAATTTTAAATAACTTCTTGTTTTATAGGTTTGAAAGCAATCGTAATCTCTACTAGAGATCATAATTTTCTTTAACTAAAATCTTAAAATCCAGTATCAGAAAATTCTTAATTTTATAGTTATCTTTCAAGTTATAGTCATCTTTCTCAATTTCAGTACTACAGATGGTTTGGGCCAGATAGTTCTCAGTTAGGGGTCAGAGGGAACCATGTAAATTGTCAAATATTTAGTAGTATCCCTGGCCTTTATCCACTAAATGGCAGTAAGAATCTCTCAGCTTCTTTAACAAAACAAAACAAAAAAATGTCTCCAGACGTTGTCAAATGAGCCCTGCAGGAAGGAGGGGGGAATCACCCTAGTTGGGAACCACTGCTGTGAATCATTGGCCTATCATATGGTAGAATGGAGAAGCCAATGTGTAAGATTTTAGGAGTCTTATTTTCCATCCTTGATGGTGACTATTTCATCTATACACTATTCCAACATCCAGCTTTGTTTCTCTCTCATCTCTCTTACAGCTGATGGTCTTACCTTACACTTTGGTCAAATTTCCCTAGTCAGTCTCCTTTCCCATCCCAAAAATGACTCTTCCCTCCCTTCATTTCTTTCTTCATCTCTCTCACTTACTTTTATTCCTCCTACACTCTCAATTAATTAACTTATATTCATTCTTGATTAAAAAGTTACAACTCATCAGGGACATTTTGCTTCTTTCTGATCACATGCACATTCTCTGTTTGCTGTTATATTAAATGTGTCAGTCCTGGTCTAAAAGCAGAACAGTCTCTCCAGCTGGATTCTGGGTTATATCTGCCATCATATTCTTCATTGCACCTCCCTTATCCTTTCTTTCTTTTGCATTTTTCATGTCTGCCTTACCAACAAACTATTCCCAGCAGCATGAAAACCTTTTTTTTTTTTTCATTTTATAAAAAAGCTAAATAAAATGAAATCAAAGTAGTGTGATTTTCCTTCCTCCTTCGGGATTTATTCCAAATTATGCTTTCCTGGATAGTAGAACTTCTCAACACATCAGTCCATATTTTTCATTGTCTATTTAGACACATCCATATTTACTTTCCATCTATTTATTCTTTAGCCCATTGTAAGTTGTCCCCATAGCAACTATTTCACTAAAACTGCTCTCATCACGGTACTCAATAAATTTGTTTGTAAAACACTATGGGCACTCACACTTCTTTATTCTGAACTTACCGACTCCCCAGCTGATGTCAACACAATTGCTCACTCCTTTTACCTTAAAACCCTTTATTTTCTTCTGTTCTCTGACAGCTGTCTCTTCTGCTTTTCTTTTTCCTTCTCTATATTTTTCCTCATTCTTTTTATTTTCTCTTCATTCTTTACTGTTAGTGCCCTGTTTTTGGAACTGATGTCTAAAGGCTGGGGCCCCATTCTGATTGATATTTCACTTTATTACTTTCAGAGTACCCTATACTTCTTGCATATAATTTATCAGCTTTTGTCATTCATATTTAGGATTATAATCCTCCCTTACCTTCAAGATAGAAACTCCTTGATGACTGAGACCATGTTTGTTTGTTTGTTTTTCAGAATTGGTGGCATTTCCTGGCATACCATAGGCATCCAATAAATGAGTGAATTATCTAATGAATGAATTTTATCTGACATGAAGCACCCTACTCCTAGCTCAATTCCCCGCTGACCTGCTTCTAATTTCAGAATTTCTCCAATTTTTATTTTTGTTATAGTGACAATTTCTTCTGCCCAAGGAGAGAAGGAATGAGTCCAGAAAACAATGTGTAATGGTGGAAAATGAAACCTCACCTACTTTTTAGCTTTGTCCAGGTCTTTATCTGTTCATACATGTCTAAGAAAATAGATGTAAGAGAATAGAGGAGGAAGAAGAGATACTTCTATCTTTGGTACTACCTCCTGCGTGTTGCTAGGATCAAAATATTACTGGATAATGGTTATCATATAGAGTCATACCTGTATATTCTGTTCCATATATATTATCTTTTTAGTAATCCTGTCTTTTCACAGAAAGGTGTAATATGTTTGATGTGAATCTCAAATTTCTACTGAATATAAGCGTGCACGCGCACACACACACACACACAAACATACATGCACATACATTTCTCTACCCTTTTAAGAGATCAGTAAATGGGCAGAGTTTATAGTAGGATTCTAAAAAAGTCATGGGAAATTTGAAGAGGATGCCCAATTACTTATAGCTCTGGCTTTTTCTTTTCCAATGGGATCCAACCAAACATTTATTCTGTCATTATGGTTAAGATTTTAAATCACTCAAATTAGATAATCATTTTATTTTCTACAGCATGACTATCTGAGGCTGTTGTTTGATGATCCCACAATAGTTTAGTGAAGATGACTGGTTGAGCAGGTGGCCTTGAGACGTCTGGGGCAGAGGCAACTCTAGAGAAGAAGAAACCTAGCCTTAAGACAAATAGGAAACCTCTTTCTGCTCTGTCTTCAAATTAATATCACCTTGTTTTGCTTCTGGCTGCTCAGAATTGAAATGTAGTTGAGTGATGAGAGACACTTGTTATTTATAATGATCATTTTGTAACTTACTGGAAATGTGTATTTCTTTTCTGATCAGCCCTTTCTGAGTAAGTTTGAATCCACTGCTAATGTGAAATCTAACTCTGCATATTCCAGACCCTAGCCATTAGTTTTATTATGCATCAAAATGTCTTAGGAAGCTCTGAAAAATAGCAAGTCCCTAGTCCAGATGATTCTGATTTCCTTGCTTCAGTATGAGATAAACAACATAGAATTAATTATTCACAAGTATCCCATGTTAATTTAATGTGTAACTAGTGTTGAGGGTGTTTTTCAAAGAGTGGTTCAGGGAACACCTGCATCATATTTGCCAAAAGCACCTCTCCAAACCTGCTAAATAAAAAAAAAGTAAACCCCAGATTATTCCTTTCCAATTGAACCTTGACACCTTCTGCTCTATGTAGCCTTAAATAAATTTTCAGTTGGTTGTTGACAGTGATAAAGCTTTGCTTCTGTTGCATCAAATAACTGTCCATCTTCTGCTTTATTTATATTGTCTCTTAACTTACAGAACTTAATCTGTATAGCACTACTTCTTTCAACTATATCCTATGTTACTGGAAACTACTGGAGTCAGAGACATTTTCTGATAGCAATACTCAGAGATTAAGCATAAAGGCAAACCAAGGAAAACAACAGAAGTGCAGAGGAGGTAGAAGTAGACTATATCCTTTATTCTAGTTTAATGAACTGAGTTTAATTGGACTAGTATTTACCTGATAGTTCAGAAATAATTCATATGTCTAAGCTGTGTCACTAAGCTGAAGTAGTAACTGAAATTGGCGGGAATTTACATACCACAGGGGGTTGGCACAATATGCAGGCACATGCACATGGGACACAGCACAATCTTAACTGTCTTTCAGGATGGGAGTAGAGGATATACTCATATTTCTCTGGATCAGTCTTTGGAGGAGGGCTCCTGTATATACTCACATTTTTCTGGATCTGTCTTTGGAGCAGGGCTCCAGTATATACTCACACTTTTCTGGATCTGTCTTTGCAACAGGGCTCATTTTCTCTTTGCTACCCTTCCGTCTACTTTTGTGTATTTTGATTTTCTTTTAAACTAGTGGTACTTAATCCTGATTGAATATTACAATTATCTGAAGAATACCAAAAAATAAAATTTGGTGCCTGAATTCCATCTCTGTATATTCTAATTCAATTGTTCCACTAAGTGCCTGAGCATCTCTGTCTTTTTAAAAGTTCCACAGATTATTTTCCTGTGCAGCCAATATTAAGAACCATTGAGTAAAGAGTTCTTGTGGACTGTGGAAATGTATTTTGTTTTGCAACAAGAGAACCTAAGGGAATCACTGAACATATCTCATTTTAATTATTAGAATAAATAGATTGAAATGTATATACCTACATGGATGAGAAACAGTGCACCTTTATAGAACAGGTTTTTTGACATTGGTGTAGCCCTTCTCCAACATCAGGTCTTTTCTTTCTTAAGAAATCTGATTTCAGGCAAACAATGACTTTTTTAGGCTCAAAATTTACTTTGATTCTCCAAATGTGAGAAATATATTCTTACATTAAAATGTCAAGTTAACCAATTAATACACAGGCTAGAAAAAATGTAAGAAACATGTAAGGAATGTGAAATGGTTTCTGCTCTCAAAGAGTCTATCTAAGGATGCCGGGTATAGATATAAGATAGTTTAACAGTAAATAATGATTAAAATATTTAGAGAAGATCACAGTATTTGTTTCCAAAAGAAGAGCAGAGAGGAGATATGCTGTAAGAACACACAGAATGAAAACACATTGTAGGCTAGTATAGTGAGTGTTTAATAAAAAAGATTTGTGAAAAGAAAAGTTGTCACCCATGAGCAGATTTTGAGGTCCTTCTTTGGTACAGGGAAACAGCAGGCAGCACACAGCAGATGCCAGAGAAGCAGTGTGAAATCCAAAAGCTAAGCACTTCCAGGTACACCCAGAACATAAATGAATAGCTCATTTTCAAAAAGGTAGATATTTAAAAATGCAACTTGAAATTTGTTCAAAGCATATATTAGAGTCAATACAGAAGCCTTTAAATAGGCAAAGACGTCGAAAATTACGTCTAATTAAAAGGGACATTTGAAGGACTTTAAAAATCTTTAATGTAGAAAAAACAAACAAAACAAAACCGAAGCCTTTTATGGGCTCATTGATTGCAATCACTCATCTTTCTTTGCACTGATATAATATATACCAAGGATTCTGGCAACATAAGCCCTCTGAAAATTATATCAAAGCTGAATGCCTGGTTTATTGTCAGTCTAAAGAAAATTTTATTATATTGTATATTTAAAGGTTATAGAACACTCAATGAAGTTTGCGATTTTTTTCTTGCATGAATGTGGTTATAGAAGCAATATGCAAGCAGATGTTTAATATAAACTATCCTTCACATTTCAGAATAAACAACATATGGAACAAGTAGCCATTTTACTTGATGTGCTGAAGTTGAAAACAGTTCAGAACAGATCTGCTTTGATTTAGCTTATCATTATTATAACAGTATGCCATCCAAGATGTTCCAGCAGATTACAATTAATATGGGGGCATATTGTTAATTTCTTTAACTTTAAAGCTGATTTTAAAGTATACTACTTTGTTCAATGATATGGCAATGAGAGATATATTCACAGCTAGTGGAATTTTTTAAAAAAAACTTTTCTAATTAGTAAAGTGATATGTGGGATTTTATATTCTGAATAAAAGAGAAAGATCTTCTAACCTGGGAAATATTGGAATGAGAAAATATTATAAATAGGATTGATCTCTTTAATTGCTCAGATCTTGTCCAGAGAAGTAAATTGAGCTCAACCAATCCATTCTGTTCCTTTTTTAGCATATTTATGGAAAATCAGGCAATTAAATGATGAAAGAGGGAAAAAATAACTGATGAATGCATTTTATAGTCACATATTTTATTTTTAGATAGAACTTCCAGTGTCATTTTATTGCAATAAAGTCTTTCATGTCAACCAAAGGAAATTGAACATTTAAGTTGCATGTTAAAAATAAAATACATTGTTTCTCCCCAATTCAAATTTAGTATGGTTAGCCAACAAGAATACTAACTATATTACATGAATATATTGGCAGGGAGTAGATGGGTTTCATGTATTGGAATTTATTTACATTGAAATGTTTTTCTTTCCCACAACACCTTTGTGCTCTAAATTCAAAGTTCATGAAAATAATTTTTCAACATAAAATTTTTTCAGCTATAGAAGGAAGCCAGGAATCCAGCAAATTCAATAGTTTTTCCTAAAGTGGCTCTGACAGATGAACACCCAGCCTCTGCTTTTACAGATTTTTATCACAATGCTAATGGGGACAGTCTCCCAAATACCTCTCTAGGCACCTTGTCTTATTATTCAACAAATCTTAATTTAGTCATTTGACAAATGTGACAAAAGAAAAAAAATGTGTTTATTCTGTTCCCTTGCTTGCTCATTTCTCTTATCAAATAAAAAGAAAACTGCTAAATCAAAGCAGTTCCATTTCTTCACTTTTTTTTTTTTTCATCTCCTCCTCAACTCCATCGTATATAAGCACAACAGGTTCTTGGCCTCATCTTAGGGATTTGTGTATGCAACCCTAATTTACCCAGACAGAAAGCAATTCCCCAGAGGCAGGTCCAGTTAAACAGGTTGCCTGTAGTCGACAAATTTCAAGCAGAAATTGTGAGAGTAAAGCCTTTCTAGGCAGAGGTGGGCCTATCGATATCAAAGCCTAGCTTGGCTGCAAGAAGTTTTATTTTTCTGCTCCGCTACCTGTCTACATGAAAAGGCATTTTCCTGTTTGGAAAGTAGTTGCTAACAGAAAAAGTCCAGGCTTTCTTATCAGAGACATGGAAGCTCCAATCTGCTGCTCATGTTTATTGATTTTTGGCCATGCACAAGTTATGTTCAACCTCAGTTTTCTTGTGGGGAAGAACAACAATGTTCTAAGGGACAATTGTTCAATCTGTGGTGGCTATCATTATCTACACTTTTGTAAGAGAATGCACTCTTCTACCTCACTCGAAATCTAAATATTCTGACTTGGGATGTAAAGAGCTTTCTTGTCATCAAGGAAAGACTATGAACTAGGCTATGAATTTGGAGTCCCCTGCAACTTCTTCATATGAATAAATCAGTTTCCCTTTATATTACTTGTTATTCACAAAAGTTCTTCATATTCATTTTAGAAAATGTGAATAAACACCTATGGAAAAATAAAAAGTCTGTGGCATACATTTTGTTTTTAAGGAAACAACTTATGCATCTTTACTAACTATATGGCAATATCTATATTTCTTAGTTCTTAAGTAAAAATAATTTTTTATTTTATTAACTCAGTCTTACTATGGAATATCTACACAGAAATATACAAATAATAATAAAAAAACATTAAAAAGAAAGAACTCTTAAAAATTCGGTAATTCTCTACTAGGTTTTATAGTGGTAAGGGGATTGAGATGTGACCATTCGATACTTTCTAACTGACCAAACATTAACAAACATTTATATTTAAGTAATGTTTTCAGAAACAGGTAATTAATTTGCATCTAAATACTTTATTATACCATTCTAGAAAAAGAATTAAGTATATTCTTATGACTAGTCAACTGATTTTTGGGATTAAGAAAGAAAGTTAGATGGTCATAAAGATAAGAAAATTAGTTGATTTTTAATTATCTTATAATTACATTTGAAATGTTGTCTCATTTATTTTGACTGTTATACACTTTAAATCCATTTCTTCTGGGTTCTTATTTCAGGATTATTTTCTTATTATTTTAACTAAATAAATCAAATACCAGAAAATATACCTTTTAAACATAGTAAGGAATATTCTTATTAGTGCCACATCAGATGCATGCCATAAATTTCACTAATTCAGAGAACCATTTTCATAGGTATTCGCTGTTTTAATTTTATGCTTACAGGTTTCAGAAAAAGACTGTCAGACTAGATGAATTCATTTATAAGAAAAATGCGACATTCAACTCTTATGAAAGGTTATATATCATGCCGTTTCTGGTATATGGAGTAATTTGAGTATACTTAGAACTTTAAAAAAAGAGATACACTAAAATATCAAAACAACTTTTACAGATAAAATGTTAGAATCAAAGACTGTATGCTCAGAATTATTTTTAGTCAGACTTTATTTATTACTGACCAAAATTGTGTTTCCGTAATGGGAAGGCTTAACGCAGCCAGATTCATATAACATCAAACATAAAATAAAATATTGGGACCAAAAACAGTCTCAGAAATTGCCTGATTTTTGGGGGGATAAAGTATCAGACTGATCAGATACTCTTTTAGATTAGAAGCTTTATTCCGTATATAGTGGTATCCCAAACTTGTATAGTCCCCACCCCATAGTAGATACTTAATAAAATTTGGCTGAATTTTAATTCAGTGAGTGAATGACCGGCTTTAATTCAATGAGTGACTGACTGGCTTGAAATTCCATTGAAAACCACCACAGTGCAATATCCTGGGGCATTCCAGGCTTTGGGTCTAGGACAGATCTGTCTGTGGCAATACTGGAAAGTACTTTCCAACAGGAAAATACTGGTTATGTTTGGTGAATAATCTCAAAAATTAGTCAGGATTTGGGGAACAATTGAGGCAAGAATACACAAATGGAGAAAAGCTTATAATTCTCCCAATTTTGATATCAGGAGGATATCATTAAAATGTTAGTGCCAATAATTCAATTACACAAATTCATGCGTCTAAGTATTTCCTATGCCCTGTGTGTCTACACAATTAAATACTAATAATACAGAACAGTAGATCTAAATTAAAACTCTCTGTTTCTCTATCTCAGCTATGAACTGTGTAATTTTAAACAAATTTCTGGGCCTCTATGGCTTCATCTGTTAATATGGTATAACAGGATGAATAAAGCCTACAATGTAAAAAAAGTTGATTTTTTATTTCTCATCCTCCTTACCTACCATCAGTCATAAGATCTGTGGCAATTACTTCTCTGATATTTGTTTTCTTAACTTGTACAATGGAAAATTACAATAAAAATTATAGTAAGTTTCTACTCATCATTCATAAATCAATTCAGTTGTTACCATTTTGTGAATAGTAACTCCATTGTCACTCTACTCTCCACCCAGGAAAATTTAGACATCCATACATATTTTTATAATAGCACTTTAACACTGGTTTATAATTGTTTATTTGCTTTTTTCCTCCCCAACTAGATGGTGAACTCCCAGAAAGAAAACATTATTTTCTTTATCACTTTATCCCAATAGTGTGTGATACATGGTATGAGTTCAGTAACTGTTGATTAGTGAATGACTGAACAAATACCCCGTCCATTCATTCATCACTAAATATTTATTTATGCGATTATAGGCCAGATTTTAATTTTATAATGTTAAATGATTAAATCAAATTTTTTTTCTCAAAACTTAAGTCATACATGTCTCCAAGCTGGCTTCCCAAAGCATCTTCAATATAACTTACATCATTAGCACAAAGAATGAGAGACAGGGCCGGGTGTGGTGGCTCACACCTGTAATCCCAGCACTTTGGGAGGCTGAGGCGGCAGATCACAAAGTCAGGAATTTGAGACTAGCCTGACCAACATGGTGAAACCCTATCTCTACTAAAAATACAAAAGTTATCTGGGCATGGTGGTGCATGCCTGTAATCCCAGCTACTCAAGAGGTTGAGGCAGGAGAATCCCTTGAACCTGGGAGACAAAGGTTACAGTGATAGCACCACTGCCCTCCAGCCTGGGCAACAGAGTGAGACTTGGTCTCCAAAAAACAAACAAACAAACAAACAAACAAACAAAACAGTTATTTTTACTTATAAAATTTCCACACTTTAAAGCATTATTTAAAAGGTGATTTACCGAAATTAAACTTGAACAATTAAGTTAGTAAATCTTCCTTAAAACTATGTCCTCATGGTTATTTCCCAAGGCCTTGAAGCCTCTAAGCCAACAAAGCTTTATTACCTTATATGGCAGATCAAGGTCTGAGCAGGGCTTTTCCAGCTTTTGGCCAGATAGCTTTATTGTTTTAGCATATCTTGGCTCAGCAATTTCTTCTGCTCTCAGTCAATACTCCCCTCTACCATCTGCAAGCCTTCATCAAGCTGATCCTAAATGTACCAAACAACTTCCTTCCCCTTAATTGCTGCCCAGTGTTGTTTCCTTTTAAATTGTAGATCAGGCCCACTCCCTTGATTTAATACCACTAATTTTCTAAACCTACCATTTAATTCTTGATTCATCACATTCAGCCCACACCTGAATTTTCATAAACACGTTTATCTGAATGTTTTATTTATGTCTTAGCCTCATTGAAAAGGTAAGCTCTGAATCAGATCTAATCCGAGTTTTACCACTTACCTTAAGAGTGGTGTAATTATACAAATTTCAGAGTCCCCTTTTTAAAAAAATAAATTAACAGAAAAAGTTAATACATTTGGTGTAGGAATAGGCAAGTACCTCTGAGATAGTAAGTTGTCAACATAGAGTACCTATTGCTATTACAAGATTCTAGTCTGAATTTTGGTTAAGGCCAGTCTTGTTCTGAAATACCTGTTAGATATTATCAACTAATTACTTGTTCCAAACCAAGCTAAATTTTATTCAAAACATTCTTGTTTTTACTCTTTTAGTCATTAGACTGAAAAGTTTAGTGATACTCAGTATCATACCATTCCTCATACAGTCAACTGAATGCTTTTCTGTTTCTTGTTGAAAAATTTAGTGATATTCAGTATCATACCGTTCCTCATACAGTCAACTGAATGCTTTTCTGTTTCTTGTTTCAAATTTATGGCCTCATGAACTCATGCTTTAATTGTAGTGGTTTGCTTTTTGTGATCTTTGCTTTCAAATATTTTTTCTTTCAAATTGTTTTTATGATATTTTCCATATCAAACCCCCTTGAAAGTACTTTCAGGTGAAATTATTTTTTCTTATGTGTAAGTAGCTCTGTAAACTGATTATCTATCTGATCTGTTCTCGTTATAGCCTCTGGCCTCTCTGCCAATGTTGAAGAAATCTCCACTTCCTCAGTGCAGCCTTGGTCATACAGCATCCTCTGCCTCAAATTATTTCCTCACAAGTTTGAACTTATCCCAAGTCCACCATTCTTCAATGTAAAACATTATCTTTATCATGAAGACTTATTAGATACACTTGTCCTTATGTGATCTTCTGCTCTGAACTCCTGAAGCCCTTTCTACCAGCACCTATCTCAGGACTTTTTACTGGGTACAGAGTCTGTCTCTGTCCTTCCGCCTCACCTTTCTATTTCCCAAGACAAGCCCCTTCTTACAAGGAAGGACACTTCATACATCAATATCTTACCTATTGCATCTAACCATTAAAACTGTTCAAAACAGATGCCCAGTGGATATTCAGAATTTCCAGTTTATATAATGTATAAAGTTAAAGAAATGTTATTTTATGACTGAGGAAACAGAGTTTGACTTATTCAAAGTCACAGAGTTAATTGGTAGCATAAGTGACATTGAAACACCAATCTTATTTTTAAATGGTTAAGAACATATCTTCTAACTATGTATTTTATATTCATTATAAATATACTATGAGTATCTGTTGATTATACAATTTGTCACTTTGTAGATTGAGATGCTTTAATTTTAACAGGTTAGGGGAAAAACAAATCTTACAGATCTCTCAAGCTAAACACACATACATTCACCTTGCCACTTTCTGAAATATTATTTGTGATATTATATATTTTTAAATTTTGGCTTGTGTCATTCTCCCAACATATTAGGTCACCCTCATCTTAGTGCCTTCGCACCTGCCTTTGCACCTGTCTGGTACAGTCTTGCTCTGAACACATGCTTTAGCTGATATTCAGATATTACCCTCCCATACAGCCTTCTATGTCTGGTATATTTAAAAATGCATCTTTTCTACCCAATAGTTAGTATCATTCTCTCTAGCTTTATTTATTTCCAAATAGTTAATACTATATGATATGCCATTTATTTTATAAATTTATTTGTGCATTGTTTCTCCCATCTAGAATATAAGTTCTGGGAAGATGAAGATTATTTTGTTGAATTTGTTTATTATTCTGTTCTCAATGTCTGGAACATAATAGGAATTTACAACATATTATGTTAAAGGACACTGTGCCAAGAGATAGTTCTATTCCATAATACACACAATTCACTTTTATTTTTATAAACATCTTTTGCTTCTTTAAATAGAAAAACAAATGGTATTTCTAATTTTAGAAGCAGTGCTTTCTGACTTTTAAGGGTTTTCATTATCATATTTGCTTGCCCACATATTAAATAAAAGACCACCAAATATGACAAGAAGAATAAAGATATAGACATTCCGAACCCACTTAATTAAAAATTGAACCCTCTTATTTTATCTATCTAGGTGTGAAAGTTTGAGTTGAACTTGATTCATTAAAAAGGTATTTTCTTGAGAAACCTCCAGAAAGTCTTTTAACTGCAAACTCAAATTCAAGTTGATAGCAGTTTTTGAAATCCAGTTTTTCCTATGACTTTCTGCGGAGTCAGTTTTCAAGGAGGATAAAAAATAGTTATTATAGTGCACTTCCATTGCAAGTTGCTGTAAGCTAATTAAATTCTAAAAATGATTATCTTTTAATTTTGAAACTTAAATTTAAAGAGACAATTGGTATTGTGGTCAATGATTTCACTCTTTGCCTAATCTCCACCCTGCCAGCTCTATATAATATGTTATATGTTTCACTAATATTTTGTAGCTCCTCCTGGTAGTATTAAGATTTTACAGTTAGGAGATATAGAGAAAAATTTCTCTCAGATTGAAGTATGGGGAAGCATTTGCTTGCTATACTCTCCAAACTCCTATAGGGGATAACCTAAATATGTTATATTTATGAAAAAATCTGGCATTTGTATTTACACAGAAAAATGCATCCTTGGTTGTAGAAATAGTTGTCATGAGAATGGAAACTTTCATGTTTTTCTAAATATGATGCTTACTCCACCCTTCACCCAAAATTTCAAAACAAATTGGAGCAGAAAATTTGATCATTGCCCTTTGGAATGGCCACACACACATACACACACACAAACACACACACACACACACACACAAACACACACACACACACAAAATTGTTCATGTTATTTGGGGATCAAGGAAAATAAAATGCAGCCATCAGATGGGTGGACTGTGTGCGTAGGTATGTATATGTATGCATGTGTGTGTAGACTATATTTCTGCAGATATCATTTTCCCATTTTGTTGCTAATTTCGGGAACCTAAAGGACACTAAAAAGCTCATTTTCTTTGCTCATTTATTCTCTAAAGTAACCCAGTTTATGTATTCCTCAACTTGAACAAGACAGAGAACACAGTTATACATTTGTTGGTTTGAATTTTTTCATTCTTAATTAATTCAATAAATATTCATTAACATCTATTTGAGCTAAACATCAGGGCAGATTCTGAGGAAACTAAATAGAAAGTTATTCTTTTTTTTCTCGGTTTAATCAGGGAAATAAATATATAAACAAGCACAGTAATTTGATAAGTATTCTAATTACACATTCAAGTGCTATTCACACAAAGAATAAATGTTTAATTTTGACTGAGAAGGTAAAATGACTCTTTTGTTAAGATAGTATTTGAGCTGGCCCTAAATCATGAGAAGGAAAGTAGCCTAATGTAGGTAATAAGGAAGAGCATTCCAGACAGAATATTCCAAGCTAAAAATGTGCTATGGCAGGCAGAGAAAAATAGAAGTTGTTTCAAATGATAGGAGATCAGGGTACGTGGGGTGGAAAAGGAGGTTGAGTTTGAGGAGATGTGATTGTAAAGTTTGTCTGTTCATCAAGGACCTTTATCTTATGCTCATTAGTAGGAATCATATTTGGTAAATAATGTATTTTATTGCTATTTATGAAACAGAGTAAAGCAAAGTGATAGGCTTCTAAAGATAACGAAAATGTATTCTCCATATATATTAGTTTTGGAGCAAATGATATTTAGATATAAGCATTTTTACTGCATATGTCCTGATTTGTCATAAATATAGCTGAGAAATAATTGAGTTTCATAGTGAATAGTGCTAAAAAAATTAATTTTATTAAATTTTGTATTAAATATATTACTTTGTTTATAATCTATATATTTTGTTTATAATATACTAATGGAAAGTAGTTGGAAAAAGGTAGTCTATCTAGTAATTGAAGTTCCATCTGTTTTGTGGATCAAATGATTTTGTTATTATTCAAATAAACATCCTCTACCTTTATAAGCATAATCCCAGGCCACACTTTGTGGCTTATGTTTATAATCCTAGCACTTTGGGAGGCTGAGGCGGGTGGATAACCTGAGGTCAGGAGTTCGAGACAAGCCTGGCCAACATGGTGAAACCCCGTGTTTACTAAAATTACAAAAAATTAGCCAGGCATGGTAGCGGGCGCCGGCAATCGTATCTACTCAGGAGGCTGAGGCAGGAGAATTGCTTGAACCCGGGAGGAGGAGGTTGTCGTAAGCTGAGATCACACCATTGCACTCCAGCCTAGGTGAAGAGAGTGAAACTCAGTATAAAATAATAATAATAATAATAATAATAATCCCATGCATGAATTTCATTTTGTACCATATTCATTTTCTATTATATCTGTGTAGTATTTATTTCTTAAATCTATTGTAGTTGCAGAAGGAAATAACTTAAGATGAGTGGATTAATGCTCTGTGCCTCAGTCTAGTTCTTCAATTTAGGACTACGGGGCTTTGAAAAGAAACCTTGTATTGCCCACAAACGTTTTATTTAACTCCTTGATTTTCTGTGTCCCTACTAGTTTTGATGATTATGAAATATATGAATAAAATGAACACTGATTAAATATGGCTTCTGACTCACTTCAAGGCAGAGGTCCTCTATTCTCCAAAAATAAGTTAACTTCACCAAATGCTTTGCTGAAACAACTTAAAAATATTATTTTGATAGGTCTCAACTAACCAAATGCAAAGATCTATATCAAACCAGTATGAGTTTATCACTGTTTAGTACTTTGGCTTATTATTATTCCTTCACACATCATTGTTCTCAGGATTATGATGAAAGCCTAAATTTATTAAGCAAAAAATTTATTTCCATAATTGGGGACTTTGATTTGACAAATAATTAAAATTATTTGGTTTGTTGTAAATTAAGTTGGCAGACCATGAATGGCTTTTATGTCCTTTGATCTCAGAAAGCTCAGTAAAAATTACAGTTTTACGATAGCTTTATTGAGATAAAATACATATATAATTCACTTTTTTACAGTGTAAAATTCAATGATTTTTAATATAGTCACAGAGACATGCAGCTGTCAATTCTATCCAGTATTAGAAAATTATCATCACCCAAAAAAGGTTGCATCCATTAACGTCATTTCCAATTCTCCCCTCCCCCAGGTCCTGGGTAGCCACTTATGTACTTTCTGTCTCTAAGAATTTCTCTATTCTGGACATTTTATATAAATGGAATCATATGATACATAATATTTCTGTGAATAGCTTCTTTCAATCAATATAATATTTTCATGTCCATGAGACAGTATCAGTATCATGTATCAGAGACTCATTCCTTTTTATTGCTGAGTAATATTCCAATGTGTGGATAAAGTACATTTTGCTTATCCATTGATCATGTGATAGAAAGTTAGGTTATTTTAAATTTTGGACTATTTTGAATAATGTTGCTATGAATGCATTTATGTATACATTTTTGTGTGAATATATGTTTTCTTTTTCTTGGGTATGTACCTAGAATGGGAATTTTGACTTATATAATAACTCCATGTGTAGCATTTTAAGGAACTGAAAAGCTACTTCCAAAGTGGCTGTACCATTTTAAAAATCACACGAGCCATGAAGCATCCCAGGCCATGCTTGGTGGCTTACGCCTATAATCCTAGCACTTTGGGAGGCTGAGGCGGGTGGATAACCTGAGGTCTGGAGTTCGAGACAAGCCTGGCCAACATGGTGAAACCTCATGTTTACTAAAATTACAAAAAATTAGCCAGGCATGGTAGTGGGCACCGGCAATCATAGCTAATTAGAATCGAGGGTTCTAATTTCTGTACATCCTCACCAACATTTAATGCTGTCTGTATTTTATACTATGGTCATTGTAATGAGGGTTAAGTGGTGTCTCATTATGGTTTTGATTTGCATTTTATGATGGCTAATAATGTTGAGTATCTTTTAATGTCCTTATTGGCTATTTCTATACATTCATTGGCAAAATCTCTATTCGGATCCTTTGCCTATTTTTTAAACTGAGTTATTTGCCTTTTCTGTCCCAGTTGTAAATTTTTACTATATATTCTAGATATAAGTCCTTTATCAGATATATTATTTGCAAGAAAATTTTTACTTTACATATTTTTTGTTGTCATTATTGTTATCTATTCCTTCATTCAGTTCCTTCAATGTTTGCTTCATATATTTGGGTGCATATGTACTTATAATTGTTATATCTCCCTGATAGATTGACCTTTTAATCATTATATAATGTTCTTCTTCATTTGGTTTGACATTTCTTGAGTTAAAGTTTATTTTGTCTAATATAAATATAACCACCCTCACTTTTTTGGTTACAATTTTCATGGAATGTTATTTTTCACCCTTTTACTTGCAGCTTATATATGTTCTTAAATCTGGAAGAAATTCTGGTGGCAGAATGTAATTTGATCTTTTTATATATATATATATATCCTTTCAGCCACTTTTTCTTAATTGGAGAGTTTCATCTATTTACATTTAAAGTAATTATTGATAGTGAAGGTGTTACTATTATTGTCTTATAGATTTTTTGTCCCTCTTTTTCTCTCTTGCTCTCTTACGTGTATATTATTGTCTTTTTAGTGTCACATAATAATCTCTCCTATTTCTTTCATGTATCGCCCATACATATTTTCTTTGTTGCTACTGTGAAATTTACATAAAACAGCTTATAGTTGTAACACTTTATTTTAAGCTGGTAACAACTTCATTTACAAATATTCCTTTTACAAACTTTATGTTATTGTTGTAAAAAATTACATCTGCTTATATTGTGTATCAATTAACATATCTTTATAACTTTTTTATTCCTTGTGATTTTAATTTCATACCAGAATAAAAAGTAATTTATGTACCACTGTTAAAATATTACAATATTCTGTATTTTTCTATATAGTTACGTTTACCAACAAACTTCATATTTTTATATGTTTTTGTGTCACTTTTTATTGTTCTTTTGTTTGAACTTGAAGAATCCTTTTTAGCATTTCTTGTAAGGCAGGTCTACTAGTAATGAACTTCCTTAACTTTTGTTTGTCTTAGAAAGTCTTTATTTCTCTTCATTTTTGAAGGATACTTTTGCAGATATAGTATTCTTCATTGGTAATTTTGTTGTTGTTGTTGTTTTTTCAGCACTGTGAATGTATCATCTCATTCCATTCTGGCCTACAAGCATTCTGCTGAAAAATCCACTGACAGTCTTAACGAAGTTCTCTTTGCATATAATGAATCTCTTATCTCTTGCTGTTTTCAAAATTCTCTGCTTTGATTTTTGACAATTTAATTATTTTTTTTAAGGTATGGATTTCTTTGGGTTTATCCTACTTAGAGACTATCACACTTCTTGAATCTGGATGCCCACGTCCTTTTCCAGATTTGAGATTTCAACGATTACTTCTTTGAATCAGATTTCTTTCCTTCTCTTTACTCCTGCTGGGATAACTTCATGCATATATTAGTTCTCCCAATAGTGACCTATAAATCTCTAAGTCTTCCTTTACTTCTTTTATTCTTTAGTATGTTATTCTGATTGGATAATTTCAAAGGACCTGAGTTTACTTCATCTTTCTTTTGCTTGATCAAGTCTACTATTAAACCCCATATACTGACTGTTTTGTTATTACATTTTTCAGCTCCAAAATTTGTTTAATCTTTTATAGTTTCTTTTTGATGATATTCTCATTTTGTTTATGAACAATTTTCTTGAGCTCATAGAACATATTTATGATAGCTATGTTGAATTCTTTGTCAGATAATTCTTATACCTCTGTCCCTTTAGAGTCAATTCCTGCAGACTTATTTTGTTTCGTTGGTTCATGTTTCCCTGTTTTTCCTGTGTGCATCATAACTTTTTGTTGACACCTATATATTTTAAAAGATAGCCACTTTTCTCTATTTTTATAGACCTCTTACTATCTTCATAGACGGACTTAACAGAGAAGAACTTCCACCAATTAGCCCAGCTAATGATTCTGGGGACTTCTGATAAATTTTGGGGGGGTTATACAACTTCCCTGGGCTTGTGTGCATAATTTCTGTATTAGAGAGCATTGCCAATTTCTTTTTCAGCAGCTTTTAATCTGTTCCTGTATTTGATGTCTGCCTGTAGCACTGCAAATTCTCTGAGTCTACAGCATCAAGCCACCAATGTTGGCTTCCTAGAAGTATCCAAATTAGGTGGAACAGATATCAATCCCTTAGGAAGTCCTCTGAAGAGCCAAAATGCCAGTCATACGCTACTCTTCTCCATTCTTGGCAAGGCAGAAGCCTTAAATTATGTCCCTTCTCCTTATTACACTGAGTTGTGCTAGACACAGGAAGCCAGTTCCTGCTCATCTTTGTTTTCAGCAGCCCCCAGGTATCCACACTACAGGAGTTCCATCAGCATTCTGAATGAGGTGAGACAAAAAATGTCCCTTGGGAAGCCCTTTGAAAATCCAGAACGTTTGATAATAACTCAAATCTTCTTTCCCCCTGAGGTTTAAGTTATGGGCCGGTGTTTTCTCTCCCAGAACTGAGCTATGAAGGCTTAGGAGGGGGGGCTGTTGAATATAAAGTAAAATTTCTCTTCTTAAGCATTTCAATGTGGCTGTTCTGGGTGTTGTGCTCACTTGGCATACAATAACTTCTTAGCTGGATTCTAGAATTTTCACATAGATATTTTGTTGTGCATACCGTTAATTTAAATTTGTGATTCTGTGGGGAAATGAGGGCCATCTTGCTGATGTTATTCTCTCCTCTATTTTAGGTACACATTTCAGAGTATAAATTTTCCTCTGAACCCTGCTTTGCTGTATTCTATACTCTTTGGTATATTCATTTTTTAAATTAGACATCTTTAAGTATTTTCTTATTTTCCCATTATTTCTTCTTTGAAACATTATGTGTGTTGTTTAATTCCGACATATTTGAGAAATTTCCAATTTCCCTCTGTTGATTTTCAATTTCTTTCTTGTTTGGTTGGAGAACATATACTATATGATTTAAGAATTTGTATGGCTTTCCATATGGTCTCACTTGGAGAATTTTCCTTGTGTACTTGAGAATAAAGTGTACACTTCTTCTGCTGAATGACGTGTTCTCAATATATCTGTTAGGTATATTTGGTTTATAGTATATTTCAATACTTATGTTTTTGTTCATTCTCTGTTTTCCCCAACAATTATTGAATGTAAAGAAGTAAAGTTTCCAACTATAATTATTGAATAATTTATTTTTCTTTTTAATTATGTCACATTTTCTTTCATATATTTTGTGGTATATTGCTAGGTACATACATGATTATAGTTGTAATTTTTCTAATTATTTCACCTTTATAATTAAAAAATGTTCTTTGTGCCTGATAGCCCTTTTTTGTGTGTGTCTGATGTTACTATAATCACTCCAGCTCTTTGTATTACTGTATGAACGGGTGTATGTTTTTCATCCTTCTATAGTCAACTTATTTTTTTGTTTGAATCTAAAATGTGTCTCTTCAAGAAATTGTGTAAATAAATACAGTTTTTGTTCATTCTTTCAATCTTTGACTTTTAATTGAGGTGTTTATTTACATTAAATACACTTACTTATAAGGTAAGATTTATGCCTAGAATTTGTTATTTTTTGTGTCACTTATTAATTTTAATTCTCTATAGTCACCATTGTTTTCTTATATTAAATAGTATTTTCTAGCATATCATTAATTTTCTTGTTTCTCGTACTAATATTTTTAAAAAATATTTTAAATAGTTTTATTATATATTTATATTATTTTCTTTTATTTCTAATTATATATATACTGTTGAAATTAGATTACATTAATGTGAGTTACATTGTTTTCAATTACAATATTAATTTTAATGCCCAGGGCAAACCACTAAGAAAATAAATTTTTTAAATATTAGTAAAAGAAACAAGAAAACTAATGATACACTAGAAAATATCTAATACAAGACAAGGAAACAGTGAGACTATAGAGATTTAAAATTAATAAGTGACATAAAAAATAGCAAATTCTGGGCATAAATTTTATCTTAGAAATAACTATATATAATTAATATATTTATAATTATATATTTATATATAATTGTGTGTTATATATAATTAATACATTCTAATTTCAGTAGTATATATATTATATATACTATATAGAGATTAGCCTGAGGAATAGAAATATATATACACTATATAGGTATGATATATATATATTATAAGTATATACTATATTTTTGGAGACAACACACTGGCTCATAACTTATACTATATAGTATATATATGTATATATACACACACATATATATATATAGCTCTGACATAGATACATTTTCTCCACCCTCCCTTGTGCTATTTATTGTATATAGCACATTACATCTTTGTAAATCATAATTCCATAAGCATAGTTTAAAAATTACCTTTCATGCAATTGTCTTTGAAATTATGTAGGAAAAGGCTTTAAAAATATATTTGTGCTGTATTTTACATTTGCCTTTGTAATTATCTTTTTCAATGCTTTTTATTTCTTCAAGTGGGTTCAGTTACTGTTTATTTTTATTTACTATTTTTATTTTGTCCTGAAGAATCCCCTTTAGCATTTAAGTGGCAGGTCTGCTTAACAAAGCTCATTCTCATTTTTTTTTTTTTTCTTTTCTTAGAATATCTTAATTTCTTTTTTGCTTTTGAAGCACCTCTTTTCTTCATGTAGAATCCTTGGTTGACTTTATTTTCCTTCAGCCCTTTAAATATGTCATTTGACTGCCTTTTTCCCACCATTAGTTCTGATAAGATATCAGCTGTTAATTGTACTGGGGAATCACTTATATTAATACATGATTAGGCTATTCTCTTACTTTTTACATGTTCCTCTTTTTAATTAGGCTTTTGACAGTTTGACTATGATGTATCTAGATACTGATGTATTTAAGTTTATTCTTCCTGGATTTTGTTGAGGTTTTTGTATGTTGAGAAAAAGCTGAGTGTTGAGAGGGAAACTGAGGCAGGGCTTGCATAATGTCCTCTGGAATGTATCTAGACTTGCTGGCTCCTTGCTTCTAGCCTCCCTAGGCTCCTATTCCCATTATCTCAAGTAGCAGAACATGTTCCATATAAATGCTAAACCGTCACAGCTGTAGATCATGTGCCTGCCCTTTATGACCTCAACATTCTCACCATCTGTTTCTTTGTTGGATTACCAATAAATACTGTGGGCTCCCAGCGCTCAGGGCCTTCACAGCCTCCGTACGATAGTAATAGCCCTCTGATATTCCACCTTTTTCTCTCTCACTGTCTTTTTCTCAATCCTTTGACTCTCGGACTTTGTCACCACCACGACCTGGTGTTGGGTCTGATTGCCCAATGTTGGGTCTGATGCCCAACATTCCTGACTGCCCAATGTGGGGTGACAAAGACCACAGTGAAGGAATACTAGAGAGTGTGAAAGCAGAGGATGCATCGTCAAAGGACTACCCGAAGATATCTAAAAGAAGCTTGGGGGGAGAGCTGAGGGCTTGGAAGAACTAGGGTAAGAAATGGGACAAAGTGAAAGCAGACATTCTCCTTATTTAAATTCCTTAAGGCGCTTATTACAAAGAGGGGGAGTGAAAGTTAGTACTCAGAATTTATCACTCTTTGGTGCAGTAAAGCAGTTTTGCTCATGGTTCCCAGAACAAGGGACTATGGAGTTGGATGAATGGGAGAGAATGGGCAGAGAGTTTTGTCAGTATAAACAAAGGTGTAGCCTGAAAGCACTGAGACCACTGACAACCCGTAGCCTTCCTATAAAAAAATCCTTACCCCAGTAAACCGGAGATGGCCCAAATGCATTCCATCGGTAGCGGCAACTGCTTTGCTAACAGAAGAAAGTAAAATAACTTGAAGAAACCTCATTGTGAGCACACCTCACTAGTTCAGAGCTATCCTAAGTAAAAGCAAAAAGGTAGCTTACTAACTCAATCTTAAAGTATGGGGCTATTTTGTTTAAAAAAGTGATTTAACCACTGAAAATTCCCTTAACCCAGATTTCCTAACGGGATGTAAATCTTAATGATCATACAAAAGTCTGACCATACCTAGGAGGGAACAGGACGATAGATGGTTCCAGGTGATTGAGGGGATAAAACACAACGGGTATTCACTAATTGCTTCCACAAGAGTCTCCCTATCAGAGTTAGAAAAATTGCCTAATTGGTCTGCTCAAATGTGTGCAAGTTGTTTGCACTCAGCCAAGCCTTAAAGTACTCACACAATCAAAAAGTCTTAATCCTGACTCAAAAGGTTACCTACACCCTCTCTGAAACAAATTTGGGCAAGAACTGTTTATGGGAATGCATCTTGATAGGGCAGCTGGGTTGTTATGAAATACTCAGGGACCCAGCCCAGCTCTAGAACTCACCCCTGAGCACAAAGGCAATATTGGGCATGCTGGTTAAAGGACCGCTAGAATCCAGCAGCCCGGACCCCTTTCTTTGTGGTCAAGAAAGGTGGAAAACAGGTGCAGGACTGCTACATCAGTGAGTGCAACTAATCCGATAAGAAGAGGTCCATGGGTGGTTACACACCCTGGAAAGGAATAAGCATTAGGACCATAGCGGATGCTCTAGGGCTAATGCTAATCAGAAAATGACTAGGGGTGCTGGCATCCCTGTTTGTTTTTTTCCCCAAATGGGAAACATTCCCACCCGCCGAGGGAGAAACTCCCCTAAGATGTATTCTGGAGAATTCAACCCAAAGTGTATGTACCTTTTCTCCTGTCAGACTTGAAGCAAATTAAAATAGACCTAGATAAATTCTCAGATAACCCTGATGGCTATATTGGTATTTTACAAGCGTTAGGACAATCCTTTGACATGGAGAGAGAAAATGTTACTGCTAGGTCAGACACCCCAAATGAGAGAAGTGCCACCATAACTGCAGCCCAAGAGTTTGGCGATCTGTTATCTCAGGTCAATGATAGGAATGACAACAGAGGAAAAAGTACAATTCCCCACAAGCCAGCAGGCAGTTTCCAGTGTAAACCATCACTGGGACGCAGAATCAGAACATGGAGCTTGGTGTGCTACACACATCTGCTACCTTGCATGCTAGAAGGACTAAGGAAAATTAGGAAGACTATACATTATTCAATGATGTCCACTATAACACAGGGAAAGGAAGAAAATCCACAGGGAGACAAAGGGAGGCATTGAAGAATGAAGGGATATCTCTCGTTCACTTGACTCTATTCAAGGCCAACTAATCTTAAAGGATAAGTTGATCACTCGTTCAGCTGCAGACAATTAGAAAAAACTTCAAAAATCCGCCTTGGGCCCAGAGCAAAACTTAGAAACCCTATTGAACTTGGCAACCTCAGTTTTTTTAAGTAGAGATCAGGAGGAGCAGGCGGAGCAGGACAAATGGGATAAAAAAGCCAGTGCTTATAGTCATGACCCTCAGGCAAGCAAACTTTGGAGGCTCTGGAAAAGGGAAAGGCTGGGAAAATCGAATGCCTAATAGAGCTTTCTTCCAGTGTGGTCTGCAAGGACACTTTGGGTGCAGCACACCAACATGGCACATGTGTACATATGTAACAAACCTGCCCGTTGTGCACATGTACCCTAGAACTTAAAGTATAAAAAAAAAAATAGAAAGCTGCTCCCTCATCCATGCCCCTTATGTCAAGGGAATCACTGGAAGGCCCACTGCCCCAGGGGATAAAGGTCCTCTGAGTCAGAAGCCACTAACCAGATGATCCAGCAGCAGGACTGAGGGTGCCTGGGGCAAGCACCAGCCCATGCCATCACCCTCAGCAGAGCCCCGGGTATGCTTTTGAGCATTGAGGGCCAGGAGGTTAACTGTCTCCTGAACACTGGCACAGCCTTCTCAGTCTTACTGTCCTGTCCCGGACAATTGTTCTCCAGATCTGTCACTATCTGAGGGGTACTAGGATGGGCGGTCACTAGATAATTCTCCCAGCCACTAAGTTGTGACTGGGGAAATTTACTCTTTTCACATGCGTTTCTAATTATGCCCGAAAGCCCCACTCCTTTGTTAGGGAGAGACATCCTAGCAAAAGCAGGGGGCATTATACACTAGAATTAGGAGAAGGAAAAAGGGTAAGTATATATATACAGACTCTATGCTTACCTAGTCCTCTATGCCCACGCAGCAATATGGAGAGAAAGGGATTTCCTAACTTCTGAGGGAACACCTATCAAACATCAGGAAGCCGTTAGGCCCCCAAATTCTCCTTACCTCAAATCTACTTCCTTCGATCCCTGCCTAAAGATAACTTTATGGGGAAGAGGATTTGCTTGTCTCTCCAGGTGAAAATCGGGTACCTATGTTGGGTGCCCACCAAACATCTGAAGGACCTATCATGAGCCACAGCATCTAATGGAATCACCTGTACAGTGTGAAGTGAAGGTTTGAAAAGCCTCGATTTGCTTTCTCTATGCCTTCTGTTAATCAGAAAAGACCTGTTTCTCATTATCGGTGGCCTCTCGGCTACAGCCGCAGAAGTTTTTGCTTCTGTTTCAGTAGATTGACTAACGTGGGGGTGAGGGTGTGCTTGTTTTTGCAGATGAACGAACCGTGTGGATGCCTTCCAGATGTGTACGATCATGGAATGGGAGACTGGAGGGACCCATGGATCCCAGCCATAGACCAGGTTCCCCCAGTACGAGCCATGAGACAGTTGAATCTGAATGTGGACTGACCAGAGTCACGATGCTTAATGGACCAATGCTTTCTGACTCACCTCTCTACCCTGAATACAAGAGACCCTAATAGTTAGGCAGGAATATCATTGCCCCTATTCAGCATGAAGAAGATACAGAAGACGGACCTTCATCCTTCTGCCACCCCTAGGATTAAGGATCACCTTGTAAAAGGGAAAAGGGGGAGGGGTATGTGGGAAGCATTCAAACTAGAGTGACTCCAGTTTGAATAAGGGCTAAGAAAAAAGAAACTGGGTTACTGACCAGCAATTAAGGGCTGCACAGCCTGCAATTGACTCGCTCAGTTAAAAGATTCCACCTCTTATGCTAGTAATAATGATAGTAATAATATCTTCTCTTTTACGAAAAAGAGAAGGGGGTCATGTTGGGAAAAAGTTTCCTTCCAAACACTCAGCTAAGGCAGGGCTTGCATAATGTCCTCTGGAATGTGTCTAGACTTGCTGGCTCCTTGCTTCTAGCCTCCCTAGGCTCCTATTCCCATTATCTCAAGTAACAGAACATGTTCCATATAATGCTAAACCGTCACAGCTGTAGATCATGCTACTGCCCTTTTGACCTCTACATTCTCAGCACCTGTTTCTTTGTTAGATTACCAATAAATACCTTGGGATCCCAGAGCTCGGGGGCCTTCACAGCCTCCCCCTCTGCTGTCCCAACTTTTTCTCTTTTTCTCAATCCTTTGACTCTGCCAGACTTTGTCACCCCCAAGACCTGGTGTTGGGTCTGACCACCCCAACACTTGTATGTGCAAATTTCTGTTTATATCAATGTTAAGAGACACTTCAGCCATTGCTTCTTTGATATATGTGTTCTGCTCCTTTCTCTTTACTACTTCTGGCACTTCAAGTGTACCACCATATGTACCATATCCATTATGCACATGGTGGTGCACTTGACCTGAGGCTCTGTTCATTTTTCTTTATACATTTTCTATTACTCAGGCTAATCTCTATCATACTATCTCCATATTTGCTATTTATTTCTATCTCAAATCTGCTAGTCCAGCTGGTAGATTTTTTATAGCAGTTACTGTAATTTACAATCCCAGAATTTCTATTTGATCTATTTTATAATTTCTAGTTTATTGATCTCTATTTAGACAGATTACTCATAACTCTTCAGTTTTCTTGATTTACCTGAACATAATTTAAATAGCTGATTTAAATTGTCTAATCCAATATTTAGACTTCTTCAGTGACCATTTTTGTTGAGTTTTACTTCCTCAGAATGAGTCATACTTTTGTGTGTTTCACAATTTTTTGTTAAAGACTGGATATTCAAAACAACTTAATGTGAAAACTCTGGAAATCAGATTTTCTACTTTCTTTCCAAGATGTTTTGTTTTGTTGCTGATTGTTTGCTGGAAGATTTTCCTGAAATAATTCCATAAAGTCTGTGTTCTTTTTGTCATGTGTGGCCAACTAATACACCTGCTCAATTCAGTAGTTGTCCATTTGGATTTCTGTAACAAAATACCTTAGGGTAATCTATAAATAATTTATTGCTCATTGTTACGGAGGCTAGAAAATCCAAGACCTAGATAACATCTAAAGTCAAAGACAGCAGCTTCTAGATGTGTCATAACATGGAAAAATGGGTGAAAATACGTCTCTTAGACCTCTTATTTTTTATTTTTGAGATAGGGTCTCTCTGTTGCCCAGGCTGGAGTGCAGTGGCCCAATCTCGGCTCACTGCAACCTCCGCTTCCCAGGTTCAAGTGATTCTCGTGCCTCAGTCTCCAGAGTAGCTGGGATTACAAGTGCCCACCACCACGCCTTGCCAATTTTTTTTTTTTGTATTTTTAGTAGAGACAGGGTTTCACTATGTTGGCCAGGCTGGTCTCAAATGCCTGACCTTGTGATCCACCAGTCTTGGACTCCCAAAGTGCTGGGATTATAGGCATGAGTCGCCACACCTGGCCTCTTAGTCCTCTTTTATAAGGGCACATGTTTCGTTCATGAGGACACAGTCCTTATGATCTAATCAACTTCCAAAGGCCCCAACTCTTAATACCATTACTTTTGGGAATAGGTTTAACATATGAATTTTCAGTGGGCATATATTTAGACCATAGCTGTAGTCAACCAATGATTGAACGGAGATTCCCTTTAATCCTTAGAACTCAAAAATCCATCAGTATTTGCTGCAGAGGCATATATATACATACATACACACACACAAGGACACATATGTTAGAGAAGAATTTTAACACTTTGACAGTTTACAACCCTGTCTAAATAGTCACCTCCTGCTTGTGCAGAGCCTCAAAGTCAACAGAAGATGGGAGATTATGATCTTCTGAGGTCTTGTATGAGCATGTGTGCAATTCTGTACTCTTGTGTGGCCTTGTACAGCTCCAGGAATAGATTAGAGCTCTGCAAAGCCTTACATGGACAGTTCATTTTCCAGACCACACTTTTATGTTTTTGGTTAGCCTCTTATTATTCAACCAATTTTACCATTTCAGGCATCTGCATTGTTAAATAATTGCCCTTGATTTTTTTTTTTTTTTTTCCAACAATAATCTGGGTATGAAGCTTTTCTTAGTGAACCCTGAGTCAGGTCAAATAAAGTCATTCTGTGAATGAGGCTTTCCTAGGAAGCTGATATAGGTCAACTACTAACAAGTTTTCTGAGGTGTCACTTTTTGAAAGTTCCAGACACACTATGTCCTCTCAAGGCTGAGAGACATACTAACTTCTAGGTTTCTAGTATTTACAGTTACCTTGGTTGCAATTCTACTGATATCCAAGGTATCCGTGAAGCTGGGGAGAAAGGGAACACCGAAATGCCAGCAAACTTTGTTATACCGAGATTCAGCTGTTTTGTTTGTTTTGCTTTTTAATAAATGCTCCTAGGACTATTGTAAGACATTGGTAAATTACCAAAGTTTGCCAAAGCTTGTATAGACAATACTTGTCAGTATTTTTGTTGCTGTTATGGAAAAGTGAATTGTTTATTAATGCCATCATTCCAAAAGTGCTTCTCAACTTTTTATACTTTAACAATCTTCCAACTAATGTATCCCCTATAGTGTTTTAAATACAAACACTATGTTTTCTGTATAATTCCTAAAGTATATGCTATTTTACTTTTAAGGCAATTTATTCCATCCATTATATTCTAGTGACATCTGTTGCAGTAAAGTGAGACAGGACAAGACATAAATCACTGATATTTCTTAGATTCCATGCTGAAACACAGATACATCAACAATGCTTCATTGGTTTGAGTATTCCAGTTCTCCAACAATAAAAAAAAGGCTGTTAATACCAAACAACTGTTTCCATCTCCTCTTGGAATGACAATTTAAAAAATGAAAAGGTGCTCCCAAAGTGAAAAGCACTACTTTTTTAAAGATTGCATTGTGGGAATAAAATGAGTTGTTTTTATGCCAAAATTAATAGCATGAAAGAGAAATGCATGCACGTTTTTTAGAAGGAAAAGTAGAAGAGCGCATAATTGAGAGTTGAAGACAACATACACTCGGCCAGAATTTAGGCCTGGCGCCAGAAAAATAAATTTCATCATTTGCTGCAGCTGTGTGCCATACATATCACCTCGACTGTTTCTCATTGGATTATTTCTCTGCAATCTTTTACAAAAATTCTCAATATTTAACCAAAGAGACAACATCCATTTTCTCAATTCTGTCTCCTAATTACTTTCATCCTTAATAAATGGTTCAGAAAAATGCCTTAAGGCTATGAATCTGCAAGCACTAGATGATGTAGTAGTTCTGAATAATCTAATGTACTGGGCAGTGACTGTATTAAGGAATTTGAAAAAGATTAGGGCACCGATTGGAGGGCTTTATATCCATGTCTATCTGCATAATTATTAAATATTCTACTCATGAACTTCAAGGACTTCTAAAAATAAATGATTCATATCTTCAGAAATGTAGTTGCTTTGTAATATAGCTAAAGAAGCAGATGAAGAGAGAGCCTAAAAATAGGGACTTTTCTCTCTACATGGCTATAGGCAAATAAGCATTGTTTTTCTTATGTTGTTATCAAGAATAGCAGTTTGGGTGTAGAGTAAATTTTGAGCTAAATGTAACTGACTTCAATACAGTAAAATTTGAACAAAAATGGCTAAAAACACAAGAGAAAAATAAGGAGTGTTCAAGAAATACTTAACCAAACACCTATCACATGGAGGATGAGGTAAATGGCATGATTCCTATCTTTGGGGGATAAATTTGGAGTATAATACAACATATAAATTGCTGTCTCTCCAAGGCAGTCTTTGAGGACTATTTATATAATTGTCACATGTGTAACCCATTGGTTATTGCATTCTTCTTCCTCCCTTAATGTTCCATCTGAGAGTCACTTCCTGTCAATTTGTACACTGTCCAGCGATGGCCATAAAGTACTTCAAGCAAATAAGTAGTGACATGGATGGAACTGGAGGCTATTAAGAGCACTAACTCAGTAAAAAGCCACATGTTCTCATTAACACGTAGGAGCTAAACAATAGGTACACATGGACATATGGAATGGGATAATACTGGAGACTCCAATTAGTAGGAGTGTAGAAGGGGGCTGAGAGATGAAATCTTACCTATTGGGCGCAATATACACTATTTCAGTGATGGGTACATTAAAAGCCGAGGCTTTACTACTATGTAATATATCCACTGTATTAGTCTGTTCTCACACTGCTGATAAAGACATACCTAAGACTGGGTAATTCATAAAGAAAAAGAGGTTTAATGGACTCACAGATCCACGTGACTGGGGAGGCCTCACAATCATGGTGGAAGGTGAAAGACACATCTTACATGGAGGCAGCCAAGAGAGAATGAAAGCCAAGTGAAAGAGGAAGCCCCTTATAAAATCATCGGATCTCCTGAGACTTATTCACTACCATGAGAACAGTATGGGGGAAACTGCCCCCATGATTCCATTATCTCACACCGCTATACCTCCCACAACACATGGGAATTATAGAAGCTACATTTCAGATGAGATTTGGGTGGCAACACAGCCAAACCATATCATCTACTAACACAAGTATACTTGTAATTTGAAATCTATAAAGATTTTTAAAATGAGTATGAAGTATTACAAAAATCAACAAAATTACAGAATAAAAATTATCAAATTTATAGATTTAGAAAATAAATAGTAACTCGAATAAAGTACGTTAAATAAGATCCTGAAAGTAGATGTCAGATTGCAGAAAGTTAAGAAAGTTGTGAATTTTAAACAATGCAGAGATCATATAAAATGATTATTTTGGAAAACTTAATTGACCGATAATATATTTTGGATAAGTAAAGGGGTTAATAAGACAATCCAGGCAGCCTAAGCTATAAAGAGTGCAGCCATGCACCCTCTGCAAATTAATACATCAGATAATGGTAGATAGATAGTTGGAGGGTTTTTGACTATTGTGAGTTAAAAGATAAGAAATATTTTAAGTTGCTTTATTGTGGAGAATTAGATCAATAGGTGCAGGTCATGTAAAAACACACTTGAATCTATTCTAGTGTGAACTTAAAACTATTCAAAAATAATGTGGCATTGTGGAAAGAATGTTGCATTTGGAAGGAGATAAGATGACCTCGGGATCAGGTCATGACATTTAATTAACTGCAGTACAACTTTAAGTAATGCAAACTTCCTAGGCCTCAGATTTCTCACTTGTGAAACTAAGATTGTTTAAAAATGAGTAATTATAACCTATGTGAAATCTCTCAGCAAAATTACTGACGTATAGCAGGCAATTGATAAATGTAGGCAATTGATACTTTGCCTCTTGCAAAGATTTTCACTGAAAGTGCCAACTTGAGCTGTGTTGTTATGGATGGTGGAGAAGAAATTAAGGTGGATGACTTAAATGGTCGCTTCAAACTTCAATATCTTATGACTCTTTAGATGAAGTGTCTAATATCCCAGAGACTTGCACACTGGCAAAAGACAGAGCTGACATTGGAACTAAGAACTATTGATCCAGAATGCATGCTCCTTTCAAATAATCATATCTAGGTTGTACACAAAGATGTTGTTCAGAACAGATTCACAGCGGATTCCTTCAACAAAAAAGATCACAGTAGCTTAATTGATTAGCAAAGTTAAAGTCAGCTTACTAGAAGGAACATTTTTGTTGAACTCAAACTGGAAAAATCCTGTTATGTATTTTTAAAATGAATAGTTTTTTGAAAATAAAGATCATGGATGTTATATAATTATTTCCAAAACTTACTAGTTTTTCTCATTATATGAACCTTTTTTTCAATTTGAAAAAAATAGATTAGGGATTTGGGACAGAAACATTTTTAAAAGGAGCAGGATTGAATGATGCTTGTGGTGGTTCCATTTTCCTCCTGCATATATATATATATATACACATACATACACACACACACACACATATATACATACACATCTATACATGTGTATATGTGTATGTATATATGTGTGTGCATGTGCGTATGTGTTTGTGGATGTGTTAAATTTTAATTTACTATTAAAGTTTTATGTGGTTTTCCAAAATTCATAAGTCAGAAAGCTGGCTGGTTATGACAATTCTTGGGTATTTGATGATCTTTAGGTCCTTCAGTGATTGAGTTATAATAATATGCCTTTATCCCAAGGATGAGGTCTTATGTTAAACGGCTTTGCAGCATTATCAACTGTTTGGGGATTTTACGAATCTTCTTCTGAAAAATAGGTGAAAGCTCTAAATCTAATAACTCAAATACAAAAGCACACTATTTTCAAGGATTTTCAAAATGCAAATACCCCACAGTAGTGGATCATGCAAAAAATGGACTGCTCTGCAATGTTTGAATCCTTCTGCAAAGCAAAGCAGATTTTAGTCTGTGGGCTTTGATTTTTACCCTTCAACCATAGAACCCACAGTCTACAATTACTTGTTATATGTGATATCTACTTTCCAGTCACTAGTTAGGGATGGAAGTGATCAAAAAGGGAAATAATGCACATGGAGAAAAGAGGAGAGTTCAGGACAAAGAATCGCCAGCATTTTGATGTTTGATAAAGGGGGCCATAGAAAAGGAAATGGACAAAGGCTTGAATATGACAGAGTTTGTTAATAAGGTGAAACTGAGCAGTTCTGTCAAATGCTCATGAAAGATCAAATTGTACTAAGATTAAAACACATATATTGAATGGTAAAATGCACAGAATTGTTGATAACATCAGAGTGATTAGGTGGTAGGTAGTAGGAACTAGGAGCTGATTTGGAAGTGAAGCCTGAAAAATAGTTAAGGAAGTAAAGGCACCCGGTTAGGCAAATACAATTCAAGAAATTCTACTAGACAAATTGGTAGAGAAAAGACTGGAAAAATGACAGAGTGTTTAAAGAGGATATTTATTTTGTTAAATGTTATTGGGAGAGGCAAGACCACATTTAAATAATGATAGAAAACATTTCATATGAAGAGAAAGATTGAAGAATGAGCAAAGAAAGTCTAAGACTTTTCAGTCTATATGTCTTTAAGAAAGTCTATGAGGCTTTTTATTTGCTTTTCAGTGGAACAAGATTCCTTGAAAAGATGGGGGAAAAAAAGAGAGACTTACCACACATTAGAAAAACAGTTATTGAGAAATAGAGGAAAACTCTTTTAAAAAGACAGAAGAAGCAGAAGATTGGTGTCAGGGAGTTGAGGAATAAACTAATTTGATACTTTGATTTCTCTATGAAATACGACATGGACACAGTGTATTAACACAGAAGGAGTGGAGGAGAGCTTGAAGGTTTGAGGAGAGAAGCAAACATCTTAGATAGTTGATAAAAACTATGAAAGCACATGATTTCTAGAACAGCAAGGTGGCCTGGCAGCTTTGAGATTCCATATATGAATTTGTTTGTGGTTGGTGATCATGAATTGTGAAAACAGTCTGTTCAGTTGTGGTTTCTCTGACCAACGCTGCATTTGGAGTTGTGAGATGGGGCTGTGGGAGCAGAACACAAGTATCAGAGGATTAAGGGGTCTGTTAGACAGTAGCAGTGCTGATGGACCATGAAATGTACAGTGAATAGGAAGAACAGAAAGCCAGGAGGAGGCTGCAAGATTCATAACTGGGGACCAAAATAAATTTAAGACCTTTATGAGGTTCAGTATTTTTTGTGTAAAGGATGGGAAGCTGCAGTCAGGGAGAGGGATGGGAGACTTGTTGATTTCAGGAGTGGAGCTGAGTGAGATGTGACAACTTTGAATAAAGTACAGTGCACAAGAATATCATTAAAGATGAATAGGAAGAATTATCAAGAGTTGAGGCTTTAGAAAGTTCAAGTCCTCTAGGATACTGGAAGAAGATGATAAGATATGAAGCCAGATACTACACAAATGAAAATTAATAACCAAGAGATTGGTGCAAAAAGATACTGAAAAGAGATGGGAAGATGATTGTAGTTGGGTAGTATAAACCTTGAAGGAGGAGCAGCATTGTTTTTCTAAGTTTATTTTATTTTTCATATAGAAAACAATTTCCTGGAAGGCATGTGTGGGAGTGAACAAGGAACTGACCTCACCTTCTGATCATAAAATGTATGAAAAAAAGTATACATTTGAAACCTGAAGGAAATATTTATACAACGCTAACCAAACTAGTTAGTTCTACAGGGAGGATGGTTAATTTAAGAAGGTAATTGGTGTGAAGTAGATAAATGCAAAGCCACACACATAAAATATATTTCCTCTTGTATCTATCTGTAATTGCTGTGACCATTGTATTTACCACTTATCGAGTATGTATTGTGTGCCAGACATATTGCAGATATTAAATCATTTTACTCTCACAAGAGAACTTGGAGGTGGTTATTTTTATTTCATATTTTCAGAGAAGGGATATAAACCTCAGAGTTTAAGTAGTTCTCCAGAATCACCCAACAAGTGCTTATTATTCTGAGGCCCAAACTTAGGTGTATTGAACATAATTCAACCTCAAACCAACCTAACCATTCTGAGATACGGTTTCCTCATCTGTAAAATTGGGGCAAATGAACACCTTCGTCAGGGGGTAATATAAAAAGGCAAATTATTTAGAACTCTGAGAAGCACACATTAAATGGGGAATATATGTTAGCAGAAATATAAACTGTCTCTATCAATTTTTAAAATTTGT
>NC_045441.1:72118012-72221199 GCF_002776525.5 Piliocolobus tephrosceles | reverse complement strand
AAAAAAAAAAAAAAAAAAAAAAAAAAAAAAAAAAAAAAACCCAATAGCTCAGTTGAGGAAAAGGGGAAATAACACCCTCCATCCAAATTTATTTTTTAAATGTATGTTAAATTAAGAGATCAGTAATTTAAGATTCGTTCAGGATGGAAGTTTTTACTCTGTTAAAATATAAAATTTGAGGCTTCCTCATGAATAAATATAGCTCGGCCATCTGTGCAACCCAGGAAAAAAATTGACCAGCATTAATGGCATCCTTGCATCTGCTACATTCATGAGTGTGAAGGTAGTAGGGCAAGAGCAAAAATGGGTGGACCTGGCTGACAGTGATTAAGTAAAATGCTGGCATAATAGAGTATGATGGAGTATAACCACAATGAATCACTATGACTGAATAGTCTTTCATATCAATGAAGAGGACAATGTACACTTCGACATGGATGAGAGCCAACTACCTTTGAGGATGAAGGCGGGGCACCTCACATGACTCTTCAAGTGACTGTGTGCCAAATGAAAGATTAGTTGAAGCTAGCAGGGGAGGATGCAATAACTAGGTTTCACTTGATAAAAATAAATAATGCTGAATGGGAGCAATTATCAGCAATTACGTTTCTGTTAACACAAATCCCATTGTTTGAAATTTAATTAAGGTTTTTCTGGAGGCAATACAATTGTATTTGAACCATGGAGCCTTCCTCCATGTTTCCGATGCAGCTTTTATGTGCCCAGATAGCAGTGAACTGAGATCATGTTAGGAGAGGTGTATATGTCCCAGTTTAATCTTATATGACACTTGTTATTTTATTACTGTTTCATCTGCTTTGCTGTAGGCCTGTGATACACTTTCTTCACATGTCAAATACGTCCTGCCTTTGGATACACTTGACAAGCTGGATGTCATAAAGTCACAGCTCTCAGTATTCTAGGAATGATAAAGTACAACAAAATTCCTGCAATACCCAGATGATTGTCTAAAACTTACTCAGTGACTGAAAATTGGGATGTAAATGGGGAGGATACTATCCCAGAGTGGAACAACCTCTTCTAGCCTGTCTCACTCATCCTCTTTAGCTCACCAATAAAAAGACAGTGAATGTGGGAGAGCAGAAGAAATAGGGGTAGGATATTCTGTCAAAGCAGAGCTGGCTGCGGCTGCTCCAGTGGTAGGTTTTTACCTGCTGATGTGTACCTTAGGAATCTAAAGTTGTTCAGAACCAAGGCAACATTCTCTGTGTCTCCAACTAACAGGCATTTCAAATTTCTAATACACTTTTTTTCCTATTTCGTAGAAAAAGAAGAGAAAAACACCGATTCTCAGTTACCTTGTTGTCTTTTTCCTGTCAGGTTTTTGGAAAACTAAAATGGGAAAAAGCTGCACAAATGCCTGCTTTTTTTATGATAAATGAACAAAGCAAAGATGGCAACAAAAAGTTCTACCTTGTAGTGAGTATCTGACCAAGAAAGATTTTAGTTATGTACTTCTTGAGTAGTCTAGGCATCAAAAGTCACATATTAAAGTGTTGACAAAGAAAATACCATGCAGCCTCAGCTGCAGTTACGCTAACAGAGACAACATTTTGGCCAAAAGGTAGAGTACAGAATCTGACAGTTGTGTATTATGGAAAAGGAGTGAACACAGCTGTCCTGGAAAATATTGGTCATTTTAGTAATTCTACATACAAAAGTCTAAAATAATGAAATTTACTTTTTTTTTTTTTTTTTTTTTTTTTGCCCTTGTCCTTTGGAAGCAGTCAATTAGCACCTTTCTGAAGTTAATCTTTTTATCATGTCTTTTCAAAGACTTAACTCTAAAATTATGGCATGCACTGGAAATACTAGGCCCTGTTTCCTAGATGATGAGATGACAGATCTATGTGAAAATCTTTGGAAATGTGAGAAGACACTTTCTTTTCCACTTTTAGAAATAAATGAACTCCTCATTTAATTGTTATTTTTGAACACGTCTCCAAAAGCTACATATGGGTCACAGGTTTACAGGCAATAGAGTCCTCAAAAAATAGCCATTAAACAAAAACTCCTATAAAGAGAGCCACAGTGGTTTTGCATCAGCTATAAGACTTATTCAAATGCATAATGATACCTTTTAGAGACATTTCTTACAAGTGACCTCATAAGTAAAGCCCCATGTAAAAATATTACAGAAAATGTCATGAAGGGAAGTGACAGATTTTATGAATTGCCTATGGGAAAAATGTGAAGTATCACAGATTGTTATGAAGTAATTGAGAGTGCTCAGGAAAACATAAAATCATTTGTATTGAGAAAGATTGATTCAGAGATGCATAAAGGTATCTTTTTAAAATGAACATAAATCATTAACAATAGGACAATCTGTCAATGGAATCTAAAATTATAATTTTAGGTAAAGGAAATTAAGTATAAAAAGGCAGCAGAACAGGTGGTAGTGTGTGTGTGCACGCCAAAAATTACATTCAAACAATCAATAGATGAGGAAATAAAGTCATCCAAATCCAAACTGCATTACTTGTTTGTATTAGTTTCCTCTGTCACTGCCTTTTTGTAAAAGTTGAAACCTATTTCCTATTGGATATAATCAGTTATTAATAAGAATTATTAGGAATTGTTATTCAAGGTGAGAAACCATTACAAATAGTTGTTAATTATGAATTAAAATATGAGCACCTTGTCATTGTTTCCTGAATTACTACATACATGGAAGTAGTAAAGATTTTAAGTGCCTATCCATTTACTTTTTCTGCAAAGAGTGCTAGTCATACCAATATGTAACTTTAACAAAAGGGTTACTGTATTCCAAATATGCTAAAAAATAACTTCACATGCATTTTTTTTATTTTAGTCTCAACAGCCCCAAGATTATGCACTATTCTGTACTTATTTTACAGCTATAGAATCTGATGCTTAGAAATGGTGAGTTATTTGCCTGAAGCTTTGTAACAACTCAGGTATGTGATTCCAGAGCTCATGTTTTTAATCACTATAATAAGTTTTCTTCCAAATATAATGGACCCTAAAAGTTGTTTGTTGTTGTTGTTTTCATTCATTTGTATTAAGCAGAGCTTTCCCTTCACTACTGTTAGGTCATAGTTAGGAACCATATCTAACCCTTGGTTCCATAAGAAGGGTTTACATTTGACCTGGCTCTTTTCTCTTGCTTTTTCCAGTAGTAGCTACCGAGCACTCTAATAGACACTCTTTCTTCTAAGAGGTGTCTGCCTTTATAGTTAAAGAGAGGAAACAGGGAACCCTCTCTGCTCACTGTCACCAAACACAAAGTGGGGAGAAATACATATTCTTCTCTGAAAATTTGGCAAGGCTCTCCTCTTGGGACTAACTAGCCTATTTTTACACTTGCCCTGTGCCTTTTTTCTCCAAGGGCTCTCACAGTCACTGCCAAGTGTTTTGCCCCAGTGATACTTGTGGATTTTGCTTTTTCCTGGGAGCAGATGTTCTGAAACATTTTGGTGTGTCCCTGTACTGTGATTTTGCCCTGGCTATGGCACACTAACCATTGCTATAAATGCTGGGTCTTCCATAACAGAGTTTTTCTTGGCAGCCACAGCAACACCCATATCACATATGCTGACACAACTGTCAGCTTCTGAAATGTAGTCAGTGATCATCAGGGATGCTCTGTCATATTTTCTTTCAACACAAAACTCCTAGGGAAGCTTATTTGGACAGTAGAGGCTGACAGTGTTTTATGTCTTAGAGAAATGTTAGCTGTCTCTTGTGAGAGACAAGTTTGCCACAAGTAAATCTGTGAAAACTTTATTATTTGACCACCATTCTTATTACTAACTCTCACACCTCAATATAACTTCATACTAGTTCCCTTTCCCTGAAGGAATAAGAAAGAATTCAGAAGTGTATTATATTCTATTTAAATTTAAATAGAATAAGTCAATCATACAAAATTAAAATATATCAGTATTCATAACTAGAATTGCCCCTTATATTCAGGATTTGAAGCTTCTATAAAGCTCTAATATTTTTCTTTACACATGTTTCATTCTAATGCCTTAATTTTAATTAAAATAGAAAAATTTTAAATGCTTAAGCCATAGATTTGACAAAAGTATGAAAAACTCTACCTATATATCTTTCTATATACATATGCAAATATAAACCACAGAGCCATCCATATGTATGGTTCTTTTGTGCATATGCCTATATATAAATGTGTATATATAATCAGAATTATATATACATGCATATATATAAATCTATTATACATTTTGAAAACACATATACATTTAGTAGCATACAAAGTCACATGTTCCTCTTCTTTGTCTCCCCTCCCCCATTTTAGAGATGAAAGCTCAATATTGTAGAGTCTTTAAGCAAATTACCAACTCTGTTTTCACTTTTGTTACTCAGTTTTGGGGGTTTCAACAGATTGTTAGCCAATGCAAAATATATGTGAATAGGAATAACTTTATAATTAAATAAATTGCAATGCTTGTAATCTATACAATAAGTCGTGTTTTCCAGTCTGTGGTGCCCTTTCAATTCTCTGCATGATATTCCTGTCTAAAAGGCACTAATAGAGACATTCTGATCTTGAAAAGAAAAGTAAGGAAAATCAACATCTAAAACTCAGAAAAGTCCTGGGTAGTAAAAGGTCTTTGTTCTGCAGAGTGTTCTCCCACAGAGGAACAGAATTTTCTTTTAGCTTTTGCATTTGACTCCCAGGCTCTGAAATATAATAATCAAAGCTCTTTGCTACTTTATGTTGAATCTCCTGTACATGAAATCTTTTTATTAGGCAAAAAACTGAAATTCTTGCCCCCAAATAATTTTATGAAAGCTTGAACATTTGCCAGTTAAAAATATCTTTTTTTATTATGATATAAGCAACTGCTGATAGGCCACTGGGATAATTAGAGAAGACTAGAGGATATTTAATGAGTTTTGCAGGGTGCATTTGAGAATGTATTACATATTATCACGTGCTTCTGATAATTTTATCTTTCTCTCCCTAGATGACAAGATACCCTGGTGTTATAATGCTTAAATTAGAGATCCAAGGCAATTGTAAATCAAGAAAAGACTATTTTCTCAAACTTTTTGTTAGGAGAGGCAGGCTTCTTCCGTCAGCTTCTCTGGGGTCTTAGATTCTTCCTCAGGGAAAGATCAGTATAAACCAATCAATAGCTCATCTTTTTTTTTTTTTTTTTTTTTTTTTTTTTGAGGCCGGGGCTCACTCTTTCGCCCAGGCTGGAGTGCAGTGGCCGGATCTCAGTTCACTGCAAGCTCCGCCTCCCGGGTTCACACCATTCTCCTGCCTCAGCCTCCGGAGTAGCTGGGACTACAGGCGCCCACCACCTCGCCCGGCTAGTTTTTTGTATTTTTTTTAGTCGAGACGGGGTTTCACCGTGTTAGCCAGGATGGTCTCGATCTCCTGACCTCGTGATCCGCCGGTCTCGGCCTCCCAAAGTGCTGGGATTACAGGCTTGAGCCACTGCGCCCGGCCTAAATAGCTCATCTTAAGGGAAGATGAATTTTACCTTCTCAGGGAATGAAAATGACCTTATAGTTAAATGAAAAGAAACATAAGCCATGCTCTTGGAAGTTTTTCTGTATTCATTATGCACCTTGATTATCTGCCCCAGCTTCTGTGAGGATGGAGGCAGGCATTTCAAGCTAGATCACTCAGCCTAGATCCTTCTCCTGTAGATTCTTGAACAACTCAAACAAAACTAAAAAAAGGTGATACTCTCCAGCAAAATCTTTGATGAAAAATTTGCTGAGTGAACTCTGGGGGGAGATGCTGAGCTAGAAGCACAACAATAGGAAAGTTGTGCAAGACATTGGTCGTTGTCCCACACTATCATTGGCAGGAACAAGCAAAGGAAAAGGAGGACTTTATTACTTTCTTGGAGTAAAAAGGACAGTAGGGCCTTAAAGAAAGCACTGTTTTTGTTTTTGTTTTTGTTTTTCTATCATTCAAGAAGTAGTCAAGTAGTTTGTCATTGAGCATGAACTCTGGAGGAGTTTAAACATTTGTGTGAAATTTCAATCTAGGGGTGATAAGAACAGAATGAGAAAGACTAGCTGGCGGTAGGGAAAAAGTGGATACACACTATTGTGATCAATTCCTTGTAGCTCATGTAAAAGACACCTGCTTCTGGAATAGCAGTCCAGGTAAAACTGCAGCATCAATATCCACAAGCTTTAATAGCTTCAGGTGTAGAAATGAAATAAACATCACTCTCAAGCAGGTAGCATCTCCTAGGAGCTGCACGCCTTAGGGCACAGATCAGCAGACTACAGCCCAGAGACCAAATTTGGGAAGCTATCTGTTTTGTTCAATAAAGTTTTATTGGAACACAGCCGCACTCATTCTTTTTGTACTGTCTCTGGCATCATGTAGAACATTGCCTACTTTCAAAGTTGCCTATGAGGCTTTTGCACTGCAAAGACAGAGTTGAGTAGTTGTGACAGAAACCTTATGACCCACAAAGCCTAAAATATTTAATTTCTGGCTGTTTACAGAAAAGGTTTTCAGATGACTGTCTTGAATGTTATGGTAGTCTCATGCTCTCTGTTGTATCAAGTAAACCAGAAGCAACCCCATGGCAGACAAGGCTGTAATATGAACAGTCAGGTGGTGGGGAAGCAATCCAAGATGGATTCACTTTGGAAACACCTTTTACAATTGTCAGCCACTATCTTCCTTATTCTCAAAGAAAAGCAATTTCATTTATTTCCAGTAAGGAACAATCCATATTCTTTCCTTTCTAAATTTAATTTTTGCTGAGATTGCTTGTGATAGTAACCCATAGCAGTGCCTTTATTGATGTAAGGACCTGGTTTGTCATGGTTCCAGAACATGTAAGAGGGCAGAATAATTGCTGAACCTATGCTCTTAGCTCAATGGCAGTTCAGGGATTCTGTTTCAGAGAGAATTGACTGGAAGGTCTTGTTTTAAAACTGCATTTGCATAGCAAGAACAATGCATGCCTTTTTATTAAATGATGCACGTCAAAGTGTTTAACACATTATTTCTAAAATTAATCTTATTTACATTCTATATAATTTTCCCTAGCAAATAATTTTTTATCAAAGTGACGCTGGTAATGGAGATTACGAGAGAGTTAAATATAGTCTAAGACACCTCTTGGAAATACCCTTGTGCTAATTATATTCAACTTGAATCTGCCTGAACAATTTCCTTCTGTTCTGCACAGAATTGCACTGGCCTCAAACTCAAGACATTTTGAAAGAGTATAAAAAAGGTACCTGACAACAATTTATATCTGTAGGCTAATTCATAGTTTTCTAAGTACTTTCATATATATTAGCCACATTGCTTGCCTGCATGCTGCAGTAGATGTAAGGTAGCAAAATTAATATTAATTCTGCTTAATGTATGGGGAATCAGACTCAGAGAAGTTGCATAAATTTCCTAAGAAAAAGGGCAGAGTGAAAATTGTAAGCCAAGTCTTTTTTTAATGTCTTCTGTTTAAGGCTAACGGCAATCAACAACACACCGAACGATCAACAAACACCATCAACATGTGTAGCCCTGCTCACAACAGCTGCATGTGACTTCTGGAGTGGGTGGAGAAAATGTAGGTTATACATCAATAGTATCTGCTATAGCATTTTATACTTCAATTAAACAATTTATTTGTTCCCAAACAGAGAAAAAAACAACAAAGCATTATACTATCCAAAATAAATAAGTTAATACACAATCTCATTTTCCTGTGGACTGAATGCTTTGCTGCATGACCTGCCAAGTTTCCCAGACTGCTGAGGACTCTAGGTGGATTTTTCTGTTTTCTCTAGTCTTCCAGGAACTCTACAGTGCTGATGCCAAGCCCAGAAGTTATCCTGCTGGCCATGTGTTCATCAGAATTCTTACCCATCCCTGTATCTAAGGTTATTGATGGGCAATAACCTCAAACAAAGTAGAGGGAGATAAACCCAGAGCTTTTTAGTAGGCCTAGCTTTTAAATGTGAATAGTCAGGAGCTCTCTTTCTCCCTCTCCTTCTGTCTTCTTATATATCTAGACTCATCTCTTATATATGCATGTACTTAGGAAATTGTAGAATAACACTGTTTAAATTTGGATATGCCTCTTTTTCCTCAATGTAGAAAAATAGAACAAGTTAATTTCTATTTTATTCTCACATTTTAAAGCAGAATTTATGCAGTATTTTAGCCAGAAAAAATAAAATTTATGAGGGAAAGGTGTTGTTACAGGGGGAAAAAGTATTTTACAAGTTAAAAAATTTTCTAATGCCACAATTACCCTCCACAGCCCCCTTCCTGTGCATTCTTCCATGTACCTACAAATCTCACACCACTCCTGCATGTGCAAATGGTGTGGTCGAGTTCACAGTGTTAGGGGAGAGAAATTGAAGTTCTAGCCTTACTAATTCTTAGCTCATTTGGACATGATAATATGGGGAGTGGAAAGAATTGATGGTCAAGAGACCCAGTTATACTTCACCATTAAATAAATAAGCTACATAGACATGGGCAATGTCGCTTATAACTGCAGGGCATTGTTTTCCTCTTTTTTATGAAATGAGAGGCCTTTATAATAGTTCTAAGGTCTCTTCCAATTCTGATTCTCTGTAATTGAATTCAAGAAAGATTCTCGTGGATAGTGTCTTATCCTTCTATTTCCTTTCTCCTTCATCATCTTTTCACCCTTTAGAAGGGCTAGTTCACTGTCTGGGATTCTATGTGATCTATTAGTAGCAGAATATCTGGAAAAAAAGTGTTTAATGTATTCATCAAAAATGCAGGCTCCTTCCTTTCTTCTCTTTCTTTGCATTGTCTTCATCCATAGTGGAATATAATTACTGCACTTCCAGACATCAAATATGCATTTCAGGCGGTAAGAAAGAGGAGAAAAATGAGAGCAGATGTTTGCTCAGGAGACAGGGACTTAAGCTTCCATCTTATTGACCAGAATTAGATCGCATGAACCTTTCACCCCTGTAAGCTGCATGAGCACAAGGAAGTTGAATAATCCATTTTTGATTCCTCTGGTTTAAGGAAGCAAGGGGGAAAGGGATTGAAAGGGGTAATGAGAGTGAGCTAACCCACAGGAAACCTGCCCTGACTGGTATTTTGGAAAGGGTGGCATCTTAACAGGACAAAGACATTATTTGAGAATCAGTGAGAAAAGTTCTTGTCTTCATCTTATCTCATCTTTCTTAATCAAAGAAAGTTCCCTTAGAAAATGCATTGTAGAAGAACACCAATTGTAGATAATACATCTAAATGACGAATTCAAGACAAAGGGTAATTTTCTGTTGCTATTGGAAGTCTCATAATTGGCTAGGCTAGATAATAATCTTTAAAAGGTGTTTTTACTAGGACAGTACTATCTTGGCAGATTGAATCCAACCACTTTCAAATGTTCTAATAATTATTGGGCACATAAAAATACAATAGCAATATATTCCAACTCTTCCCTGATTATCAAATTTATTCAGATCTATTTAGAGATACAATATAACACTATTATTTTCATTATTACCATTAATCAAGTATTATCTGTGAATGGTGTGGCATGCTAGAGTGGATAGTTTACATCAGTTACAATAGTCAGCTGAAAAGAGGCTGGCAGTTTGAATTAAAAATGGTTTACAAATTTGTAAAAATACGTTTGCAATATTATGTTTAAAAAATGTGTGTTTTGTGGTGAAACAAAATTCTGTATTACCATTCTTATTGGTTAAAAATATTGTCTGAACATGGCTATTGCAGTGAAAAGGAAAATGTATGAATTTCTATTTCTCAGCTACTCTTTGTATGTTTTCTCTTTCAGACATTGGATCCTGTGTGATGAAGGAATAACTTCTGTCTGGGATTTATAAATTATTTGAATGTAGACTGCTTTATTTCTCTCCTTACATTGTATATTTGGTCAATCTCTCAACTTCTGAGTAGGAAAAAAAAAACTTACTCTGACAAATCTGAGTATCTCTTCAGTGGGAAAGGAATACTGCTCATTCTGAGAAGAAAGAAATGCCATTAAAAGCAACACAGTCAAGTTGTTGGCCTTTTAAAAATTATAAATTTTTATATAAAATAAACTAATACATCTTAAAGTATCCTTGCTTTAGTTAAAAACTAAAAACGGAAAACAGTGGAAGTGCTGCAAGCTGTGGTGTTTGCTAAAATGTGGCAACAAGTACAATGCCATAATTTCTAAATAGCTGAAATCAATCAAGGAAGTGAAATGTGAAGTTTGACATTTTTAATAAATTATACTATTTACCTTAATGCAAGTGACATAATTGAGGTAAATTAAATAGAGGAAAGGAGCAACTGAACTGTAGCTAATTCATGTTTTAGACAGTGTTCAGTTTTCTGCAAGATGTATTCAGAATTTTTTAAGCTTTTGGTATGATAGAAGTTGGAGTCTTTATAAAATAGAGCTTATCTAGCTACTGAATTATAAAATTATTTCAAAATCTATACACCCATAATAATAACAAAGCATATGTACTTTAGATGAAAAATATTAACATATCAAAATAATCGTTGTGGACAAAAATATCTTGAAAAATTGCTATATGCTGAAATTCTCAGAATAGAAAGTGTACAATATACTCTCCCTGATGTTAATATTTTTCTGAATAACAATTTTATTCATTAGGCAGGTAAACATCCATCTCCTTTTTTAAAAGAAAACAATATAGCTCAGGATCTCCTAAGGTTCTGAAGTCAATAAATGATGGAACCAGGACTTGGAACCCCAGGTCTTACATTACTTGTCTTGCTTTGAGTTCTTTGTACCAAGCCAGTGGGCATAACATTGATCACCATGTTAGCAACAATTATAATAAAGATATTTCCATTTCATTAAATGTTTAAGTTTGTACCAGGTACATTGTAAAAAGTATCAAGCTACATTGTATCTTTTTTTCTTTGGTAAAAATGAATTCTGAAGAATCCAGCAAAAATTTTGCCTACTAAATGACTTAATCTTCATTGAAGCTGTTTATAAATCATGAGCTCTTATCAGTCTACTGTAAAATATATTGCTTGAATTATAGGTGATTAAACTCTAACTTCTGAGCAGATGAATTATAATATAGGACAAAACCAAATTCACCAGCTATGAATGCCCTTATAATCCCCCGTTCCCTTAGGGGACTAGGTAGACAGGATACTGGTAAGATTTGTAGGTGGATCCTCCTTAGGAAATCAGGGAGGTATATTTACACTATGTGTCATGAAGCTACCTGGCCCTTCCCCATGCTGGAGTGCCAGATGTGCGAGGTCTGGGGTCTTATAGACACTGTTAGATTGCAGGCAAAATGGAGCAGGAAAGCAGGAGGGTTTTTTTGGTGAGGGTGGACTATGAGAAATTTGAAGTCTTTTGGAAAGAGTAGTACACCTGAAGCATATTATGATAGGATAGCAGATGGCAAAAGGGAAATACAAATTTTATTTAAGCAGAAAATGACTATGATCTTTATATAACCTTAATTATATTTATTTTCTGGTAAATGACTGCATTTCTTTGTTTTAGTAAGCATTGCATGCATTAATAAGTAACAGAATTTAAAAAGCAAATTAAATCAGGTAAGTGACCCAAAAGTTATCAATTGAATTACTTACATAGAGCAGGCCAAATCCCATGATTTTATTCTAAAGTTATTTTTTTAAAGGTATATTTTTTTTTTTTTTTTTTTTTTTTTTTGAGACGGAGTCTAGCTCTGTCACCCAGGCTGGAGCGCAGTGGCAGGATCTCGGCTCACTGCAAGCTCTGCCTCCCGGGTTCACGCCATTCTCCTGCCTTAGCCTCCGGAGCTGCTGGGACTACAGACGCCCGCCACCGCGCCCAGCTAATTTTTTGTATTTTTAGTAGAGACGGGGTTTCACTGTGGTCTTGATCTCCTGACCTCATGATCCACCCGCCTACGGCCTCCCAAAGTGCTGAGATTTCAGGTGTGAGCCACCGCGCCCGGCCATGAATTTTTTTAAATAAGCAATTTGATATCAGAACATGTTGCAGGTGACATCACATTTGAGTAAATAAATTCTATAATATAGTTCTCATTTTGAAATGTGATTTCAGGATCATTTTTTCTAATTTAATCAATTACATTTAAATTACTAGTATTTAAGGGGCAGGGATATTTTTTCCGTTTATTTCATGACTACTATTTTATTTCAGCATCTTCTTGATGTGCATTTTATTTCAATTAATTAGAATGACTATATGAAGTTCTATTCTTGTAAAACCCCTCCAACCACAGCACATAGGTTTGTATAAAACTTAATATATTTCTCTACCTCATTTATCTACCAGGCATTTAATAATATAGACATGTGAATAACATACAGGTTATATAGGTAACTTGATCAATAGTGATATCAAAACTGAGATTCGAGATTGAAATGAAGTTTCTTTGGTTTTGCACATAAATTTTAAAATCATTGAATTAAATTTAAGCAGATTTCATTATGTTCTATATGACTAAACTGTCATCAAATTTACCCATATGAATTTGAGGGGGAAAAAGGTGAAATTGTCTTCATAAACTGAAAAATGTGAAAACCTGATGGGACTACAAGTTTTTCCATCTCATTATAAGTGTTTTTAAGATTGTCTTCAGACATCCATTTCTTGCAGCATAGTAGACTACATATATTAACAAACATCATAATAAAAATAAAATACAAGCAATGATAGAGTCCCTAAATTAATTATTTAGAAATGGATCTTTAATGTCAAAATTATTTAGAAGAGAAGGAGGCAAGAATAGTTAAAGTGGTGGAAATTTCTGTATCAAAATTATAAGAGGGTATAGTAATTTGTTTGTGAAATAGTAATTAAAATTGTATAATAATGACATAGAAATAGATACCTAGATCTGTGAAACAAAGTTCAGACATATATCCACATGTATGTTGAAATTAATATATGATAGACCTGGCATTGTAGATAAGCAAATGAATTTCTTTTTTATACGTTTGGCTTGTACAAAGTGTTAGGAAGAAAATATGGAAATTTATATCCCTACCCCATTTCACAACCAATATTCTATTTCAATTGACTAAAACTTAAATGTGAAACCAATTTATTTGGGAAAGATTGAATTTCTTTTTGAACCTAGGCAGAAGATATATTACCTAAATAGAAAATCTGAACTGAAAAATTGATTATAAAAACAAAATTTGAACTGATTAAACAGCTGTTCAGCAAAAGGCATGATAAAGCAAAAATCATATTTGAAATATGCATATTTGGTGAATAAGTGTCCAAAATATAATTTCTACAAATAAATTTGAAAATATTAAACCTATAATGAAGTTTAAAAAATTGAAAGAACCCTTTTAATAAATATACATGAAAATGATCAATAAACAGCTGCAATGAGGTTCCTCCTCATTAGTAATAAGGGAAAAGCAGTTAAGTACACTTTAGATATAACTTTATATCTATCAGATTGGCTACTTTACAAAGTCATTCAGCACCAAGTTTGGCTGAGGATTTAGAGAATCTGAAAGGCTCATCCATTGCTGGTAGAAATCTAATCATGCATAAATACTTCAAAAAAATCCTTTTATGAAATTATAGTTTACAACATATAATGTAGATTATTATCTAAATTTCAGCAATTCTATGCATACAGTATACAAATTTAAGTGTATGCTTCTGTAATTGCTATGAAAATCAAAATATGGAATATATCTATTATGCAAGAATATTCCCTCATGTTCTATTGCAGTACATCTCTTCTCCCAATATATGCCACAACTGGCAACCAATGATCTGCTTGAAGGTACTACTTACTTTACCAGGATTTCATGTAATTGTAATCATACAGAATATTGACTTCTATGCCTGATGTCTTTCATATACCATAATTCTTTCAAGGTAAATTCATGTTGTTGTATATAGCATTCCCCTTTATTGCTGAGTGGTATTCTAGTGTATAGATGAAGGAAAATGTGTTTATTCACTAGTTGATAGATAATTGTAGGCAATTAGGAATAAAACTTCTGTGCACATTCTAATGTTTAATTTTAGTTGTTATACTTTAGTCTGATCCATTTTGAGTTTTATATGGTGTGAGGTAAGCATTAAGGTGTATTTTTTCACATGTAGATATGATTGCATCAACTCAGTCTTTTGAAAATTGAATCCATTTCCTGTTGAAATTCTGTGACACATTTGTCATTAATTGACCACATATATGGGTATTTTTCTGGAGTGTCTATTTTGTTTTGTTGATCTACATGCCTAATCTTACACCAATAACACACTGTCTTGACCACTGTAGCATTACAGTAATTTTTGAAATGGGAATTTATGTATTTTAGCTTTTTTCACTTTTCAAAATTGTTTTGTTTATTCTAGGTCTTTATATTTCCATATCAATTCAGAATTCAGCCTGTTTATATCAAAAAGTCTGCTGGGATATTTTTAGGAATTTTGTTTAATATATAGATTAACTTAGAGAACTGTCTTAATGTTGAGTCGTCTGCTTCATGAACGTGGTATAGCTTTCCATTTATTTAAGGTTTATTTGTTCATTTTCTGCGATGTTTTGTAGTTCTCCTTGTGAATATATTACACATCTCTTGTTAAGTTTATACCAATACATTTTATGTGTTTGGATCTATTGTTAAAGGTATTACATTTTTATTTCAAATTGTTGATTGCTAGTTTGTAGAAATACAGTTGAATTGTGCATATTGTCCTCATAACATGTGATCTTGCTATCTTTACTTACTAGTTCTCATAGCTTTTTTGCCAGTTTCTTGTGATTTTATCAATCAGTAAATAAAGACAGTTTTGCTCCTTCCATTCGTATATGTATGTGTGTGTATATGTGTGTGTATATAAATGTGTATATATATACACACACACACGTTTTTTCTCTCTTTTGTATTAACACAGTGAATAACTGAATAACAGTGATACAAGCATACTATTTTTTTCTTGATCTTTGGTAGAAAACATTCAGTCTGACAATTAAGTATGATGTTATCTGCATGTTGTGGAAGTTCCTTTGTATGCCTAGTTTTCTGAAAGTTCTTTTTCCTTAATTAAGAATACATAATGAATTTTATTTAAAATATTTCTGTCAATTTGTATTATAATATGAATTTTGTTTTTTAGTGTATTAATGGTAAAATTATGTTCATTGATTTTTAAATATAGAACCAATTATGTTATCTGAAATAAAACCCTCTTAGGCATGCTATACTAGCCTTTTTATAGATATCTGAATTCAATTTGCTAATATTTCTATTTTATAAATCAAAATTTTCACCTGTTGTCATTTTCTTCTTGGAAAAATGTTTTACAATATTTACCATAGTGCAGATATATTGGCAAAAAATTATCTCTAATTATTACATTGGTGCAAAACTAATTGCAGTTCTTGTCATTGAAAGTAATGGTAAATTACTTTTTCTCCAACCTAAATTTTCCTATGTTTAAAATTCACTTTTGTTTCTAAAAGATATTTCATAGGTAATAGCATTCTATGTTTATGAGGTTTTCTTTCAACACTTGAAAGATTTTTTATTGTCTTCTGGCTCATATGATTTCTAAAAATAAATCTGATTTATTTATTATTTCTTTCTCACATGTAACATCCTTTTTTTTCTAGTTTCGTTATCATTGTGCTTCAGTCTTTGGAGTATGACCCTTGTGTGGTTTTATCTAGGTTTCTTCTTGGAACTCATTAAAGTTTCTGTATCTGTATGTTCCTAGTTTTCATAAAAAGTGAATTTTATGCCATTTTTTCCAAATATTTTTGTCTCTCTTTCCCTATTTCTGGTATTCCAAATACGTGTAAATTGGAATTTCAGACGTAATTTAGACTATCTTTATTTTCAGGCATTTTTTCCTCTATGTTTCACTTTATATTATTTATATTGGTATATATTCAGATTCATTAGTTTTCCTGCAATACATAATTGACTTTTGGTCTCATCCAGTAACTTTCATTTAGATATTGTATTTTAAAAATTTTTGTAAATTATCAACTTTATTTTTTTAGAACACTGTTTGGTTTACAGAAAATGAGAGCATAGAACACAGGGAAATTCCAAGCACCCCTTTTCCCTGTAATGCAAGAAGTTTTCTGTCTTATTAACATTTGTGTTAGTGTGATATATTTGTTATAATTGGTGAAAAGATATTTACACAGTATTATCTAAGGTCTGTAGTTTACATTAAGACTGAATCTTTGTGTTGCATAGTTTTATGGGTTTTGACACATGCATAATGTCACGTATTTACAATTAAAATATTACACAGAATAGTTTTACTAATATTTACTAATGCTTTAATAATGAACAAATTAGAACCATAACATGTTGGGTTGAAGTGGTGGTATTGACAATAATAATCGTTTGGTGAGCATGTGCTATGTTTTGGGCACTATACTGGGAGCTAGGGATTCAAAAGTGAGTAATTCTTGACCTCTTCCCTTAAGCAGCTCAGTGCTTATTGTGAAATATAAAAACTGAAAAAACTTCAAATATATAGATAATAGTATCAATAAGTATGATTATATGACACCTTATTTAAGAAATATATGTCAGTTTCTTTACATATACCCCTTTATATTATCCTTACGCTTTCCTGCATTTTAGGCAATATCTTCCTGCAGAATGAGAACCTTAAGCTAAATTATTTTCTCTTCAGTGATGCAAAACATTAGTAAACAACTGGGGATCAGAGCCAACGTATTTCTGAGATTGAGGCCTAACCCACCTCCACAAATCCATCCCTCCCTCACAGGGAGAAATTGAGACAGGTGAGCTCATAAGTTGGCACCTCAGTTTACTTTGCTTTTGTCTATCCCATTGTCTTGACTCTGTTCTCCTTTTACAGGAGATGGCAAAAAAGTTCTATTGAATGTGAGTGAACAATGAAACAGGAAACTGCTAATACTTTTGATTTGCCTTATTTACTCATAAAGGAAGCATCCAAAATGAGACCTCCTTTCAGTCAACAGATAAGGAAGTTTAAAATATCTCTCACTCTCTAACAAAATTAGTCTTTAAAAAGTTATCTTAAAGCTAGAGACATGTTTGCAATCTTTGAGAGACTTTTTCCATTCCTTTTAACATTATATATAGCACAAATTCTGTATATAATTCCTCTTTAAATGTCTAGGATCCACAAAGAATATCTAATAATTGTCATCATAATATTATGGTCCTGACTAAGGGTATGCAGATGCTTAATTAGTAACTTTTATCCTGTCTTTGCAGTTTGCTGCTAATGGCTTCAAGTAAATGGGGGAGAAAGTTGCTGAAGTATCTCAAATGCAAATGAGAAAAGCAGTACGAATCTATTATTGTCCATATTTATACAGTTCACATTATAAGTATTTGAATTAAAGAAGCCATTTACACTTACATTTTCAAAGGCTGTGGAAAGAAAACATTATTCTACTTTAGAAGATCTGACCTTGCCACTATATAGGTAGCTTCTAATTATCTACTATGAATGTGAACTGTTTCCATAACTGTGGTATAAAACAAAACCAGCACAACTATTTTAGCAAATATCATAGAGGTAAAATTAACATTTGAAAAGATGAGCTTGCATTCAAAACTCAAACTCAAAGCAGCACACACACTTCCCTTATTTCAGATGTGCTGGAATGAAGGAAATATTATCAGCCCAACAAATTACCAACTCTACTGCAATTAGGAAAATCCAGTATTAAGGATGTAAGAAGATACAGATTGCTTCCATTTCTGGGAAGACGTCATAGGCATACTTTTCTCTATTGCTCCCATGAAGACCAGCACGGAACGTAGAGAGCAGATACAATACAACTCTGAAAGATGATGTGTTGCGGGAAGTCAGGGACCCTGAACGGAGGGACCTGCTGAAGCCATGGTAGAATAACAAATTGTGAAGATTTCATGGACATTTATTAGTTCCCCAAATTAATACTCTTATAATTTCCTATGCCTGTCTTTAACCTCTTAATCCCATCATCTTCGTAAGCTGAGGATGTATGTTGCCTCAGGACCCTGGGATGATTGTGTTACCTGCACAAATTGTTCGTAAAGCATGTGTGTTTGAACAATATGAAATCTGGGCACCTTGAAAAAAGAACAGGATAACAGCGATATTCAGGGAACAAGGGAGATAACCATTAGGTCTGACTGCCTGGCAGCTGGGCAGGAGAGAGCCATATTTCTCTTATTGCTGAAAACGGATGAGAGAAATATTGCTGAATTCTTTCCCCAGTAAGGAATATTAATAATTAACAGCCCTGGGAAAAGAATGCATTCCTGCGGTGGGCGGGGGGAGGCTCTAAAATGGCTGCTCTGGGGGTTGCAGATAAAGGATGAAACACGCCCTGGCCTCCTGCAGCACCCCCAGGCTTGCTAGGATTAGGAAATTCCAGTCTGGCAAATTCTAGTCATACCAGTCCTCTGCTCTTGAACCCTGTTAAGATGTTTATCAATGACAATGCGTGCACAGCAGGACATGGAACTTCATTAGTAATTCTAGTTTTGCCCTGACCTTGTGATCTCACCCTGATCTCCCTTGTGATCTTTTGTTGCCCTTGAAGCATGTGATCTCTATGACCCACACTCTATTTGTACACTCTCTCCTCTTTGAAAATTGCTAATAAAAACTTGCTGGTTTTATGGCTCAGGGGGCATGATGGAACCTGTCGACATGTGATGTCTCCCCTGGACACCCAGCTTTAAAATTTCTCCCTTTTGTACTCTTTCCCTTTATTTCTCAGACTGGCTGACACTTAGGGAAAATAGAAAAGAACCTACATTGAAATATCGGGGGCTGGCTCCCCTGATAATAGATGAGGCAGGCTGGGTAGAGACGTTAGGGCAAAAGGAGTGACACGGTGGAACATTCCTTGACTTTCCTTATATACCTAAGATTGGAACTCAAAGAAGTCAGTAACTCAGAAACAACAATGGACACTTTTTTTTTTTTTTTTTTTTAAGTGCTAACAAAATCCGCTTTGTCTAGTCAAGGAGAAGAAGAGAGGAAGCCTAGTCATGTAGAAAATGTTTAGACAGTAAACTGCTCTACTCGAAATACCACTGTAAAAACTGTTGCCACACTCCCACCCATGTCTGTAAAGACCTAATGGGGGGTCTCAACTTCCAGAGAATAACAAAGTAGCTAATTCTCCCCTCTACTGTGGATGGTGTCAGAAAAGACTGAGTAGGGAGCTGAGACTCTCATTTTCGCTGAGCAGTAACAAGATCTCCATTACACTCCAGCAATGTCAGCAAAGACTATGGTGGGAGCAGGGACATACACTCCAGCCAGCAGTAATAAGATACCCCTTTTTCTCTTTGCCAGGGGGATACCAGAGGGCACCTAGAAGAAAGGCAGAATTCTCATCAATCCCAGGAGTAACAAGACCACCCTCACCATTGTGTCTGTGGAAGCCACTTGGGTGTAATAATGAGGCATTCCTATCCCTCCCAGCCAGGATAGTATCAACAGAGGCCTAGAGAGGAGTCAGACTTTCTACCCTCATCATCAGTGGGATATTTTGGTGGTCCAGGCTGGATGAATAATGAACCCAACTGAAACCCAGTGGGGACCTGAATTTTACCTCTTGCTAACAGTAATGAGTTGGTGCCCTAGCCCTGCCACTATTACAGCAGTGTCAGAAAATTAGCTAGAAACATAAGTTTTTACATAAGATTTAGAATCTTGTAAAATAATAAAGTATATGTTTAAATTTATATCACTCATTATACCAAGAACCAGGAAGACCTCAAACTGAATGAAAAAAATAATAAATTCCATCAAGATGACAGGGATATTAGAATTATCCAAGAAAGATTTTAAAGCAGGCATCATAAAAATGCTTCAATGAGCATTTACAAACATACTTGAATCAAAAGAAAAAATAGAAAGTTTTAGCAAAGAAATAAAGGCTTTACAAGTGCAGAGAAGATATAAAGAAGAAAAAAGGAATTCGAGAATAAAAATATGTAGTAACCAAAATAAAAATTAAAACCAAAAACCCTCAATTATAGATGCCTATGCAAATTGGAAGAGACAGAGGAAAGAATCAGTGAACTGGAAGACAGAAAGAATAAATTACCCAGTCTGAACAATAGAAAAAAAAAAAAAAAAAGAAATAAAAATTGAACAGAGCCTTATAGGCCTGTGGGACTATAATAAAAAATGTAGCATTTGTGTCGTAATAATCCTGGGAGGAAAGGAGAATGAGGGAAGACTGAAAAAGCACTCAAGGTAACAGTGGCTAATAAGTTCCCAAGTTTGGCAAAAGGCATAAATTTACAAATTCAAGAAGCTAAGTGAACTCCAAATGCAATAGAGCCAAAAAGATATTCCAAGATACATCATAGGGAACTGCAACCCCAAATCCTATATCCAGTGAAAATGTAAAGAGTAATCTGTTTAAAAGATTAAGCAGATTTTTAATGTGTTTTAAAATATTTCTCAGATAATTGTAACATCTTTTCCATCTTGATGGTGGAATTTATCTTTTCTCATTCAGATATTTTCGGATACAGAAAACCTAAGAAAATCTGTCATTAATAGACCTACTCTAAAAGAGTAGCTAAAATAATTTATCTGTGCATAAAGAAAACAATAATAGTAGGAATTTTGTAATGACAAAAAGGAAGAAAGTATATGGGAAGCAAAAACATGGGTAAATATAATAAACTCCTCCTCCTTTTGAATTTTCTAAATTATGTTTGGTGAAGCAAAAATTACAAAACTGATGTGGTTCGAAATGTATATGAAGGAAATATTTAAAGCTATTTTATTATAAATGGTAAAGATAATGGATATAAAGGTTTGTTTCTACACTTGAACTGGCAAAATAATAACGCTAGGAGATTGTTTTATGCTATGAATATGTAATGTAATCAATAGAGCAACTACTAAAAGAAAGCTATAGAAAGAAATACATTCCCAACCACTGTGATAATTTTTTTAAAAAATCTTTAAAATGTTTAACCGCATAGAAATGTGGAAATAAAAAAAAAGCAAAGAAAAAACTAAGAGACCAAACAGTAAACACAAAATTAGAATGGCTGACTTAAGCTTTAATCTAATAATTACTTTAGATCTAAGTGGACTAATATACCAAAAATGACATTAGTATAGTACATTTTAAATCAGGGGAAACCAAACAACGAAAAATATAGGACAATTTGACAATTCTCAATTTTAGTTGTTTTCAAAGATACATTAATTAAAACAACACTTTATATAACTCAAAATATTTTGGGATGGAAAACATTTTAAATATAATACCTATAGTCAGAGTTAATATGAAATCAACATTTTCACAATGATGACATTTATTTAAATTACTAATACTTTTTTTTTAAAGCCAATTAAACATATATAATGTTGTCACCATTTGATTGCAATAATACTACATTAACAATTTACCATAGAAAATTATTAGAGAAATGGATGGAGGATTTGTGTGGGATACAAGAGTGAACAATAAATGACTCCAAATTTTTTGTGTCATCAAATTATAGCACATTTCTAATTATTATAAAAGTGTTACTTATAAAGGTTGAAAAAATGTGTGTAAGAGTAAGACACTGATTAAGCCTAGGCACAGCAGCTTATGCTTGTAACTCCAGCCCTTTGGGAGGCTGAGGTGGGAGGATCATTTGAGGCCAAGAGTTTGAGAGCAGCATGGGTAACATAGTGAGACCCTGTTTCTACAAAAAATAAAAAAAAATTAGCAAAGTGTGGTGGTGCATTCCTGCAGTCTCAATGACTTGGGAAGCTTAAGATAGGAGGATCACTTGAGTTAGGGAGATCAAGGCGGCAGTGAGCTATGATTGCACCATGCACTTTAGTCTGCATTACAGATTAGACTGTCTCAAAAACAAGAGAAAAGATGAAAAAGAAAATCAGATCAAATACGTTTACATCTATAATATAGAGTATGCCTCTGTTAAACATCATTTTTAAACAACAGTAATTAACATGAAAATAAATCAGAATGTAAATTATTACATTTGATACAAAACTATGTTTATAAGTGTAACGTATATGTAAATAACATACCTTTTGCTCTGTTATATGTCTTAAGTAAATGATATGACAGTTGAAGTAAAAATTAGCATGTACAAGTGTTTATATTTTCTTTGTTTTTTGATAATTTGCAATTATACATTTTTGATGTGTTGATGTATTCATACTTACTTATTCATGACACAAGTTTTATGTTTAGGAAAAAATTAAAAACAGATACTCAAAGAGGTTGGGTAAATAAACTGTGATACATTTTACATGATAGAAGAACTAAAAAATTTTCATGTTTTCTCTAGACAATGTTATAGGTAATTTTTCATTTTTGTTTTTTCTCTTTGTATGTGTAAATATTCATAAACCTTTTATACAATCCTATTTAACTTAGAAATATTTTTTAAATTGTTTTGTTTTCATTTTGTGTTGCTAGCTTTTTCATTCCTCATCGAAATTTAGATCCAATTTGCAGTAGCCATTATGTCTCTTCACAAATATTTATTTTGTCTTTCTTTCTTTTTCTTTTTTTCTTTTTTTTTTTTTTTTTTTTGGAGATAGGGTCTCACTCAATCACCCAGGCTGGAGTGCAGTGGCATGATCTCAGCTCAATGCAGCCTCAACCTCCTGAGCTCAAATGATCCTCCTGCCTCAGCCTCCCAAGTAAATAGGACAACACGTGTGTGCAACCACACCCAGCTAAATTTTGTATTTCTTGTGGAAACAAGATTTCACCATGTTTCCCAGGCTGGTCTTGAACTCCTAGGCTCATGATTCATCCACTTCAGCATCCCAAAGTGCTGAGCTTACAGGCATGAGCCACTGCACCTGGCCTGTCATATTTACTTCCAATTTTGTTCTATGTTTGTTCTTTCCATTTCTGCTGAACTCAGACGTGGCTGTGTGATTTGTGGTTCATTATATGTGAGTTTTGAATAATCATGTGTTATGAAACACCAAAGAACACCAATTGTTACAAAAGCTGCAAAAATAGGTAAATAAAAACAAAATCTATGTATTTGTAAAGGTTCCCAATATTTAGAACCATACTATCTTTAAAATATTGATTAAAGTGTTTATATAATAAGTATTCTGGCGTTTGCTACATTGAATCATTTATCTTTTCCCCATAATGATTGTATAAATCTCCTCCCTTCAGGGCTAATAAAGATTTATAACCCTGTATTACAAGGGTTTTGTGTCTCCAGGAAACTGAATATATGGCACATCCCACTAATTCAGTTTGTCATTTAGCTTCCCATCTGCCTTCTTTTTCATCTCTACAAAGTTCCAGTGTTGATCCACATGTTTCAGGTGTCAGTCAAAATGAAAAGCAATCCTTGGAGGATACAGCTTTGAACTTATATAAAGGCTCTGTCTCATCAGGCGTAAGTTGTCCTTGCATCGATGACTTTAAGGGCTGTGACTCACTGTGTGTTGCAAACCTCTCCTTCTGCCTGTCTTTCAGTTTACAGAAGCATCCTGTCAGCTCTATGATAGAGTAATGCCTTCTGTAACTCTCCTAGGAGGTCATTTATCTTCTAGGTTCTTGCTAGGCTTTTATCATTGTTTACTTTTAAAATAATTTAAGTGTAGTTCTGAAGATTTAGACATGAAGTCATTGCAGATAAAAAAGAAGTCTATATCATCTCTACTTTACACAAAATATCTGTATAGAGATTTTAACTTTGTGGAGTCATAGACACCCAAAATATATAGCTACATAAACACATACTCATGGTTCTTAATTTTTAAAACTGATATAGTTTGGCTGTGTCCCCACCAAAATCTCATCTTGAATTCCCACATGTTGTAGGAGGGACCCAGTAATTGAATCATGGAGGCAAGTGAATCATGGGGGCAATCTTTCCTGTGCTGTTCTGATAGTGAATGAGTCTCATGAGATCTGATGGTATTTATAAGAGGAGTTTCCCTGCACAAGCTCTCTCTCTCTCTCTGCCTGCTGCCATCCCTGTAAGACGTGACTTGATCCTCCTTGCGTTCTATCATGATGTGTGAATATTCCCCAGCCATGTGGAACTGTAAGTCCAATTAAACATGTTTTTTGTTTGTTTGGTTGGTTGGTTGTTTTTTTTTTTTTTTTTTTTTTTTTTTTTTTTTTTTTTTTTTTTTTTTGGTAAATTGCCCAGTCTTGGGTATGTCTACCAGCAGCATGGAAACAGACTAATACAGTAAATTGGTACTAGTAGAGCAGTGTACTGCTGAAATATCTGAAAATATTGAAGTGACTTTTGAACTGGGTACCAGGCAGAGGTTGAAACAGTTCGGAGGGCTCAGAAGAAGACAGGAAAATGTGAGAATTTGGAACTTCCTAGTGACTTGTTGAATGGCTTTGCCCAAAATGCTGATAGTGATATGGAGAATAAACTCCAGGCTTAGGTGGTCTCAGATGGAAATGAGGAACTTGTTGGGAACTGGAGCAAAGGTGACTCCTGTTATGTATTAGCAAAGAGACTGTTGGCATTTTGCCCCTGCCCTAGATATTTGCAGAACTTTGAGAGAGATGATTTTTAGGGTATCTGGCAGAAGAAATTTCTAAACAGCAAAGTATACAAGAGGTGACTTGGGTGCTGCTAAAGGGATTCTGTTTTATAAGGGAAGCAGAGCAATAAAAGTTCAGAAAAATTTGCAGCCTCACAATGCAATAGAAAATAAAATCTCATTTTCTGAGAAGAAATTCAAGCCAGCTGCAGAAATTAGATAAGTAATGAAAAGTCAAAAGTTAATCCCCAAGACAAAGGGGAAAATGTCTCCAGGGCATGTCAGAGGGCTTCATGACAGCCCCTCCCATCACAGGCCTGAAGGGCTAAGAGGAAAAAGTGGTTTCATGGGCTGGGCCTAGGGTCCCCATGCTGTGTGCAGTCTAGAGACTTGGTGCCCTGTGTCCTAGCAGCTCTGGCTGTGGCTGAAAGGGTCCAATGTAGAGCCCAGGCCATGACTTCAGAGGGTGCAAGTCCCAAGCCTTGGCAGCTTCCATGTGGTATTAAGCCTGCAAGCATACAGAAGTCAAGAATAAAGGTTTGGGAACCTCCTCCTAGATTTCAGAGAATGTATGGGAACACCTGGATGCCTAGGCAAAGTTTGCTGCAGGGGTGGGGCCCTCATGGAGAACCTCTGCTAGGGCAGTGCAGAAGGAAACTGTGGGTCAGAGCCCTCACACAGAGTCCCTACTGCGACACCACCTAGTGGAGCTATGAGAAGAGGGCCATGGTTCTCCAGACACCATAATGGTAGATCCACTGACAGCTTGCACTGTGCACCTGGAAAAGCCACAGACACTTAACACCAGCCCATGAAAGAAGCTAGGAGGGAGGCTGTACCCTGCAGGGTCAGAGCTGCCCAAGACCATAGAAACCCACCTCTTGCATCAGTGAGACCTGGATGTGAGACCTGGAGTCAAAAAAGAGATCTTTTTGGAATTTTAAGATTTGACTGTCTTGCTGGATTTTGGACTTGCCTAGGGCCTGTAGCTCCTTTGTTTCAGACAATTTCTCCCATTTAGAATGACTGTGTTTACCCAATGCCTGTACTTTCACTGTATCTAGGAAGTAACCTGCTTTCGATTATACAGGCTCATGGTTGAAAAAGACTTGTCTCAGATGAGACTTTTGACTGTGGACTTTTGAATTAATGCTGAAATGAGTTAGACTTTGATAGGGTCAGACTGTTGGGAAGGGATGATTGGTTTTGAAATGTGAAGATGAGAACATGAGATTTGGGAGAGGCCAGGTGTGGAATGATACAGTTTGGCTGTGTCCACATCCAAATCTCATCTTGAATTTCCATTTGTTGTGGGAGGTACCCAGTGGAGGTTAATTGAATCATTGGGGCAAGTCTTTCCCATGCTGTTCTCATGATCGTGAATAAGTCTCATGAGATCTGATTATTTTAAAAAGAGGAGTCCCCCTGCACAAGCTCTCTCTCTGCTTGCTGCCATCCATGTTTGACATGACTTGCTCCTCCTTACTTTCTGCCATAATTGTGAGGCTTCCCCAGCCACATGGAACTGTAAGTCCAATTAAACTTCTTTCTTTTGTAAATTGCCCATTCCTGGGTATGCCTTTATCAGCAGCATAAAATGGACTAATACAAAAATATAACAACCTAACTCCTCATCCTTAAGTAAATGAATTTCTCTGACAGTAAAAGCTCCTGTCCTTGAGTTTTATGTTGTGGAAGCTAATTAATCATATGTGAAACTGCAACAATCAGTCATCCACAAAATTGTAAAGAAAGAAAAATATTTCAACTGCTTCTTCTCTGTTAAATTGTTTGGGGCCAATCTGCCCTTTATACCAATAACTTTATTCCCAAGCTGGCCTTTTGTTCCACAAATTCCCAACTTTTCTCTTCATTGACACATAGGTTTGGCACATCAATGTAGAATTCAGTTCTTTACTAATCTTTGACATAGTGTAACAGCAGAATATATTTATCACAGACAACAGAATTTATGGAAGGAGATTTTGAGGTTCTACGTACTCAGATAGGGTGGATGTTTCTGATAGCACTTTGAATCTTAAGTAAGAATGTTTTAAATAAAACTAACCTTCAATAAAGGATTGTATGATTTGTATGGTCCTTACAAATATGACAGTCTTAGGCTGTACACTTGATTACTTAGAAAATAATCATAATCTTAAATATAATACTTAGATTTCATGCGGTGCTTCAAATATATGTGTGTGTCTGCAGCACAGTGCAATGGCTCTGTCATATTGATGCTCTTGATACACAGTTGCTGACTAAAAGAACAAGTCAAGAAATGAATGACTGAATAGCTCATGTAATGTGTAAGTTTGTGTCAGTTTTTATAGGTTTTTAGATAGTGCTTTATGTACTGCAGGATAGTCCTAAGGAAGCCTCTGATTTGTAGCTTCTGAGGATTACATAAGAGAAATTTTAAATTGGGCCTAAAAGTGAACAAAAGCAAGATTTAAGTTTCAAATATCATAGACTTCTCTTTTTTGAGAATACTGGAACAACAACAAAATGATAGCCTCTTATTATCAGAGACTCAGACACCTTACAACTCACTATTCAACATTCTCAGGGCATGGGTTTGTTGTTCTCAACCCAGTATGATTGGTAGAGCTAGCTCCGGTTGTCAAATGCAACTTTCAGGCAACTATACAGAGAAAGGATATAGATAGGCACACTCAGTCTTTTCTAAGGACACACCTTGTAAGAATTATACATTTCCACTTCCATATCACTGAGCAGATATGATCACACCTAGCTGCAAGACAGGCTGGCTACTGTGGTCTTGGGTGAGCAGCAATGCGTTTAGCTAAAGTTATCTTTTAAGGAAAAAAAGAAGTATAAACATTTGGAAAGAATATTTTTTGCCACAATTCTTACTCAAGCATAGATGGTTTCACCTTCTAATTATATGTAAAATTTTAAAAAGGAGCACATAGAAATAAATAGCATATTCTTCTGAATAATTATATTACATTTAGAAAAGATGCAATGTGTCAAGACGTCAACTGAGCTTGCTAATTAATTACAGTTGTGTAACCAGGCAAAAATAAAATATTAGAATCGAAATGTGTAAAATATTGGTATACAGTTATAGATGACATGTCATTTTTAATTTAACATGTGCTAGATATTGTCTACTGACACTTGGAAACCATATTCTACTGTGTTGCATGTGCTTTCTTGTGTCATAGATATTAGAATGCTTAAAACGTAAGACTAGATTTATCAGACTTCTTTATAATTAAGGTTCTGGGCACAAGTTAGATTGATCCCATTAGATATTGCTCACAATATGTTGGAAAGCAGAAATGAGGTGAACATATCTTCCTGCATTTTTAAAAAAGTTTCATTGTGTATATTTAAGGTATAAAGCATGATTTTTTAATGTACATATATATGAGAAATGACTACTAAAATCAAGCTAATTAACATCCATTTATTCACATAATTCCCTTTATTTGTGGTAAAGGCAACTGAAATCTGTTCTATTGGCATATTTTCAAAATATGACATTATTACTAACTATATTACTAACTATAGTCATCGTACTGTAAATTAAACCTTTCGATTATTCATGCTACACTATGGAAACTTTGTAAGCTTTGACCAACATCTCCCCATCCTCACCCTTCTCTCTACTGGTGAATACCATTATAATCTGTTACTATGTATTGAATTTTTAAAGAATCCACTTATAAGTGAGATCATGCACAATCTTTCTGTGTCTGGATTATTTCACTTAGCAAAATGTCCTCTTGGATCATTCATGTTGCTGCAAATGACAAAATCTCCTTTTAAAGTTGAATAATATTCCCTGTACGTATTTACCACAATTTCTTTATCTATTCATCTGTTGATGCACATTAGGGTTGTTTTCACAGCTTGCCTGTTGTGAAAAATGCTGCAGTAAACATGGGAGCATAGATATTTCAATGCAATCCTGATTTCACTTCCTTTGATTATATACCCAGAAGTGGGATATATATGAGTCATATGATGGTTTTATTTTTAGTTTTTTGAGGAACCTCCATTTGTTTTTCATAATGCCTGTGACCAATTTACACTCCCATCAACAGTGTACAAGGGTTTCCATTTTTCCCTACTCACTAACACTAATCTTCTATATTATTAAGAGCCATCCTAACAGGTGCAAAATGAAATCTCATGGTGTTCTTGATTTGTACTTCCCTGATGACAAACAACTTTTCATTCACCTGATAGCCAGTGTGTGCTTTCTTTTGGGAACTGGCTATTCAGATCTTTTGCACATTTTTTAAGATTTGTATTAATTTTAGGGGTACTAGTGCAGTTTTTGTTATGTGACTGTTTTGCATGGTTATGAAGTATGGGCCTTTAATATAACCATCAACCACATTTGCCCATTTTTTAATCATGTGGATTATGTGTTAATTTAGCTATTGAGTTGTACTTGTTTCTTTTGTATTTTGGGTATTAGCTTGTTATTGTAACTGAGGAACTTCACTTCAAAATGCATTTTAAAGCTATTTTTTTCCTTTTTCTCTTTTCTCTCTTGTCTCAAGGTGTTACTTTACTAGAAAAACCATTTTATTTCTCTCCTTATTCCTTTTTTTTTTGAGACGGAGTCTTGCTCTGTCGCCCAGTCTGAAGTGCAGTGGCTGGATCTCAGCTCACTGCAAGCTCTGCCTCCCGGGTTCACGCCATTCTCCTGCCTCAGGCTCCAGAGTAGCTGGGACTACAGGCGCCCGCCACCTCGCCTGGCTAGTTTTTTGTATTTTTTAGTAGAGGCGGGGTTTCACCATGTTAGCCAGGATGGTCTTGATCTCCTGACCTAGTGATCCGCCCGTCTCGACCTCCCAAAGTGCTGGGATTATAGGCTTGAGCCACCGCGCCCGGCCTTCCTTATTCTTAAAATATGGCCTTGAAATATACTTTCTTTGAAATACCACATCCCTCCCTTTCTCTTCATATACCCCATTGTCCCATGCACATTTTTCTAACTGTATGCTTGTATCTAGTTGTGACCTTATGTTCTGGTGGATAATCTTGAGATAAACCAGATGTGTAGACCCAGCTGCAAAATTCAAGAGATTACCTTCAGGTGGTTAGTCTGCAACCAGGTCATTGTTAAGATGACACTAGTCCATGCTGACAGTCACAAGAAGAAGGTTACATAGTCCTTGTACCCAACACCACCCCTGCATGCCTCCCATTCCAAGTTCCCTTTTTAAGTCCATCTCCCAGCATAGAGTTTGAAATAGTTTCTTTAGGTATGAGACTGGCTGTTACCCCAATGGCAGCTTGGAATAAAGTCACTTTCCTTTTACTGTGTCTTGTGCTTGTTACTGGCTTTGCAAGAGGCAAGCAGCCAAGCCTACATTCAGTAACATTGGATATATAATTTGCAAATATTTTCTTGCAATTTGCAGGCTGCTTTTTCACTTTTGTTAATTTTTTATTTCACCGTGCAGTCACTTTTTAAGTATGATACAGTTGTATATGCTTATTTTTGCTTTTGTTGCCTGAGGATTTTGTGTGATATCCAAAATATAATTGCCAAGGCCAATGTCAAGGAATTTTTTCAGTATGTTTTCTTCTGGGAGTTTTATGACGGGAGTTTTATGACTTCAGGTTTTATGGTTAAGTCTTGAATCTATTTTTACTTGGCTTTTATGCATATTGTTACATAATTTAATTTTCTACTTGTGCATATCCAGTTTTCTCAACATCATTAATTTTCCCCTTGTGCATTATTGGTGCCTTTGTCAGAAATTAGTTGACCGTATATGTGTGGGATTATTTCTGGGCTCTCTCTCGCGTTTTATTGGTATTTGTGTCTGTTTTCCTGCCAGTACCATACTGTTTTAATTAATGTATCTTTTTAATATAATTAGAAATCAGGAATTATGATGCTTCCAACTTTGTTCTTCTTTCTCAAGATTGCTTTAGCCAATCAGGGTCTTTTGTAGTTTTATAGAAATTATAGATTTTTTTTCAATTTATGTTAAAAATGCCATTGATATTTTGATAGTGGTGCATTGGATCTGTATATTGGGCCAGGCACAGTGTCTCATGCCTGTAATCCCAGCACTTTGGGAGGCTGAGGCAGGTGAATCACAAGGTCAGGAATTTGAGGCCAGCCTGGCCAACATGATGAAACTCTGTCTCTTCTAAAAATATAAAACATTAGCTGGGCATGGTGGTATGCACCTGTAATCCCAGCTGCTTGGGAGGCTGAGGCAGAATAATTGCTTGAACCCAGGAGGCGGTGGTTCTGGTAAGAGGAGATGGTGCCATTGCACTCCAGCCTGGGTGACAAGAGTAAGACTCCATCTCAATAAATACATAAATACATAAATAAATAAATAAAATAAAAATCTGTACATTACGTTAGGTAGTATAGACATTTTAGCCATATTCTTCTAATCCATGAACACAGGATATCTTTGCATTTATTTGTTTCTTCTTCAAATTATTTATCAATGTTTCATAGTTTTAAGGGTACATGTCTTCCACTTCCTTGGTTAAAGTTATTTTTATTTTTTAAATATATTAATATTTAATTTCATTCTTTTTCATGCTATAGTAAATGGGATTGTTTATTTGCTTTTTGGATAGGTTATTATTGGTGTAAAATAATACAAGTAAATTTTTTGTTAATTTTGTATCCTGCATCATTCCTGAATTTGTTTATTAGTTCTAACAGTTTGTGAGTATGTGTGTTTATGTGTGTATAGAGTCTTTAAGGTTGTCTACATATAGGATTATGTATTCTGCAATCAGAGATAAATTTACTTCTTCCTTTCCAAATTAGATGCATTTTATTTTTATTTCTTGTCCAATTGTTCTGCCTAGTTCTCTCAGTACAATATTGAAAAGAAGTTGAGAATAGGCATCCTTGTTTTTTTCTTTTTTGCTTGTTTATTTTTGAGACAGAGTCTTGCTCTATCACCCAGGCTGGAGTTCAGTGGTGCAACCTCAGTTCACTGCAAGCTCCACCTCCCAGACTCAAATGACTCCCTTGCCTCAGCCTCCAGAGTAGCTGAGATTACAGGCATGCACCACCCCGCCCACCTAATTTTCATAGCTTTAGTAAGGACAGGGTTTCATCATGTTGGCCAGGCTGGTCTTGAAATCCTGACTTCAAGTGATCTGCCCACCTCGGCCTCCCAAAGTGCTGGGATTACAGGTATCCTTGTTTTATCCTTAATTTTAGAAGACAAACTTGTTGTTTCTCCCATTGATTATGATGTTAGCTGTGGGCTCTTCATAAATAGCCTTATTATGTTAAGAAAATTTCTTTCTATACTTATTTTGTTGAGAGATTTTGTCATGAACGAATGTTCTGCTTTTTCACATGCTTTTTCTGCATCTATTGAGACAATTCCTTCCTCCCTTCCTTCCTTCCTTCCTTCCTTCCTTCCTTCCTTCCTTCCTTCCTTCCTTCCTTTCTTCCCTCCCTCCCTCCCTCCCTCTATCACCCAGGCTGAAGTGCAGTGGCACAATCTTGGCTCACTGCAACCTCCACCTCTTGGGCTGAAGAGACATTGCCACCTCAGCCACACTAGTAGCTGGGAATACAGACACATGCCACCAAGCCCAGGTCATTTTTGTAATTTTTGTAGAGACAGGGTTTCACCCTGTTGCCCAGGCTGTTCTCAAATTCCTGGGCTCAAGCAGTCCATCTGCGTTGACATCCCAAAGTGCTGCAATTACAGACATGAGCCACCATGCCTGGCCTATCATGTGCTTTATATCCTTCATTCTGTTAATGTTGTATAACAAATTTATTGATTATGTATGTTAAACCAACTTTGTATTCTAGTGATAAATCCTACTTCATTACAATGTATTGTCTTTATGATGCATTAGTGGATTCGGTTTGCCAGAATTTTTGCATCTATATTCCTTATAAACACTGACCTTAAGTTTTATTTGTTTTTTGTGTGGTGTTTTTGTATGGCTTTGGTATCAGAATTATGCTGGTCTTATATAACAAAGTATTAAATGGAGTTTGGAAGTATTTGGCCTTACATAACAAAGTTTGGAAATATTCCCTTTGTTGCAATCTTTTGAAAGAGTTTAAGAAGGACTGCTGTTAATTCTTCTTGAATTTTTGGTGTAATTCAGCCGTAAAGCCATCTGGTCGTGTGTTTTCTGTTGAGAGGTTTTTGATTGCTATTACAAACTCCTAATTTGTCTTGATAGGTTATTCATGTCTAGGAATATATCTTTCTTCTGGGTTACCCTTGTTTTTGCATATTGTTCATAACAATCTCATAATTTTTCCCTGAGGCATCCAGTATATTATCTCTATTTCATTTCTGATTTTATTTCACAGTTCTCTATTTCTTAGTCTAGCTAAGGGCTTTTTGATATTGTTTATATTCTCAATAAATCAACTAAGTTTTGTTGATTTTTCTTTTTTCTTAAAATTTTTATTCCCAAATACTGTTTATTAAAAAATCATAATTGTATACATTTATGGGAAACATTGTGATGTTTGGTTATATGTATACAATATGGAACGTTTAAATCAATCTAACAATCTACAATCTCGCTTACCTTTTTTAATGGTGATACATTTAAAATTTGCTTTCTTAGTTATTTTGAAATATATGATTATTATTGACCCTAGTTACCCTGCAGTACAGCAGATCAAAAAACTGATTACTACTGTTTTTCTGAAACTTCGTAACCATCAATCAATAATTCTCCTTTTCCTCTTTCTGCTCCCACTCCAGCCTCTGGTAAGCATCATTGTACTTTCTACTTCCTTGTGTTTAAATTTATCAGATTCTATATATAAGTGTGATTGTACAGTATTTTTCTGGCTGTGCCTATCTTATTTCTCTTAGCATAATGTCCTCCAGTTTTATCCATGTTGTCACAAATGACAGGATGTCCTCCTATTTTAGGGCTGAATAATATTTCATTGTGTATATGTACCATACAGTTCCTTTATCCATTCATCTATAGATGGACACTTAAGTTGATTCCATATCTTGGCTATTGTGAATAATACTACAATTAATATAAAGTGCAGATATCCCTTCTACATAATGATTTTGTTTCCCTTTGGATATATAGCTAGCAGTGGGATGACTGGCTGGACTGTATAATTTTTTTATTTGGAGATTTTTGAGGAACTTTTTTTTTTTTTTGAGACGGAGTCTCGCTCTGTAGCCCGGGCTGGAGCGCAGTGGCGGGATCTCAGCTCACTGCAAGCTCCGCCTCCCGGGTTTACGCCATTCTCCTGCCTCAGCCTCCCGAGTAGCTGGGACTACAGGCGCCCGCCACCTCGCCCGGCTAGTTTTTTGTATTTTTAGTAGAGACGGGGTTTCACCGGGTTAACCAGGATGGTCTCGATCTCCTGACCTCGTGATCCGCCCGTCTCGGCCTCCCAAAGTGCTGGGATTACAGGCTTGAGCCACCGCGCCTGGCCGAGGAACTTTTATAACAATTTCCAAAATGGTTGCAATAATTTACATTCCCACTAATGCTCAATATTTCCTTTTACTCTATAGCCTCTCCAAAGTTTACCTTTTATAATTTTGATAAAGGCTATTTTAGCAGGTATGAGGTAATATCTTATTGTGTTTTTAATTCACATTTAGCATAATGACTACTGAGACTGAGCCTTTTTTCATGTTTCTATTGGCCATTTGCATGTCTTCTTTTAAGACCTGTTTGTTCAGATACTTTGCCTGATTTTTAATCAGATCACATAAGATTTCGTTTTGCTTTGTGTTTTGTTTGTTTGTTTTCGCAATTGTGTTTTTTTGATATATTTTGTATATATACCTCTCTTCAGATGGCACAGCTTACAAATATTTCATTCTGTGGATTTCTCTTCACTGTGATGATTCTTTTTGTTTCTTGAAACAGAGCCTGGCTCTGTCGCCCAGGCTGGAGTTCAGTGGTGTGATCTCGGATCACTGCAACCTCTGCCTCCCAGGTTCAAACGACTCTTCCGCCTCAGCCTCCTGAGTAGCTGGAATTACAGGCAACCACCATCATGCCCGGCTATTTTTTGTATTTTTGTAAAGACGGGGTTTCCCCATGTTGGCCAGGCGGGTCTTGAACTGACTTCAGGTGATCTGCCTGCTTTGGCCTCCCAAAGTGCTGGGATTACAGGTGTGAGCCACCGCGCCTGGCTTAGCTTGCTTTTCTTTCACTAGTTCCTTGAAGTATAAAGTTATATTGCTTGATCTCCTTTTTTTCAGTGGTGTTATCACTACAAGCTTATTTCTTAGTGTTGACTTTGCTGGATTCCATAAGTTTTGGTATGTTGTGTTTTCATTTTTGTGTCTGAAGACATTCTTTAAACTCATTTTTAATTTCCTCTTTAAGTCACTCGTTCAAGATTGTGTTAGTCTACATATATTTGTAAATTTTTCCATTTCCTTGCTGTTATGGATTTCTAGTTTATTCTTTTGTAGTTAAAAATGATACTTGGTGTGATTTTAATCTTTCATTTGTTAAAATTGTTTTGTGATCTAACATGCAGTCTATCCTGGGGAATGTCCCTTGTGTCCTGGAGAATAATGTGTATTCTTCTGCTGTTGGTTGAAAACTTTTATATATTTCTATGGTGTCTGTTTAGTCTGTAGTGTTCAAGTCTGTCTTTTCTTTATTGATTTTCTGCGTAGATATTTTATTCATTATTGAAAGTGGAATATTGAAGTTTTCTATTTCTTCAATTTCTTTTTTATATCTGTCAATTTGCCTTTATATACTTAGGTGCTCTTGTGTTGGGTGCATATGTATTTATAGTGATTATACCTTCTTGTTGAATTCATGCTTTTATCATTGTGTAATGACTTTATTTATATCTAAATAATTTTTTGACTTAAAGTTTACTTTGTCTTATATAAATATAGTCAGTCCTATTTTTCCAGTTTCTATTTGAATGGAATATCTCTCTTCATCTTTTCAGTTTCAGTCTATGTGTTCCTGGTTCCAACTTGAGTTTCTTGTAGAAATCATAGAATTGGAGATTTTTTTTTTTTTTTTAATAAATAAATAAAACTACTTTCAACAATTCTGCTTTTTATTGGCAATTTAGTCTATTTACATTTAAAGCAATTACGGATAGATAAAGATTTACTATTGCCATTTTGTTTACTGTTCTCTATTGACATTCTTTATTCTCACTTTTCCTCCCTCAGTGTCATCTTTAGGATTTTTTGTTTTTATTGTATTGATTAATTTTGATTTCTTTTTTTTCTTGTGAAACTTTTTAATTTTATTTATTTTTATTTTTTGAGACAGGGTCTCACTCACTCCTTCGCCCAGGCTGGAGTGCAGTGACATGATCTTGGCTCACTACAACCTGTGCCTTCCAAGTTCTAGTGATTCTTCTGCCTCAGCCTCCTGAGTAGCTGGGATTACAGGTGTGCAACACCACACCCTGCTATTTTTTGTGTTTTTAATAGAGATAAGTTTTCACCATGTTGCCCAGGCTAGTCTTGGACTTCTGATGTCAAGTGATCGGCCTGCCTTGGCCTCCCAAAGTGCTGGGATTACATACGTGAACCACCACTCCTGGCATATTTTGTGAAACTTTTGTAACTATTATTGTTTTGGTTACCAAGGAGCTTACATAAAATGTATAATAGTTTTAGTGGTCTATTTTCAGCTGATAACTGCTTAACTTTACTTGCATACAAGAACTCTACACATGTTTTTCTCCTCCTCCAACATTATATTCTATCAATTTCCCAAATTATGTCTACTTATATTAAGTATCCATTAACACAATTATTTATAACTGTTTTAATGCTTTGTCTTTTATCTTTTATAGTGGAATTAAAAGTGATTTATCCACCATTAGAGTAATATAGTATTTTCAATTTTTCTATATATTTACCTTTACCAATGAGTTTCCTACTTTCTTAAGCTCTCCTAGCCTTTATTTATTATACTTTTGTTTCAACTTGAAAAGTTCCATTTACGTTTAAGGCAAGTCTAGTGGTGATAATTTTTCTTAGTTTTATTTGTCAGAGAGATTATTTCTCTTTCCATCAATTGCAAAGGACATGTTTTCTGGGTATAGTTGTTTGGTTGGCAGGTTTATTTTCTTCAAGCACTTTCAGTATATTATCTTTCTCCCCCTGGCCTGTGAAGTTTCTGCTGAAAAATCTGCTGACAGTCTTACAGAAATTCTCTTATACATAACAAATCTCTTTTCTCTTGCCACTTCCAAAAATCTCTTCTTTGGCTCTAACTTTTAACAATTGTATTATAATGTGTCTTAATATGAGTCTTTTGGGATTCATTTTATTGATATTCTATGGCTTCCTGAATCTGGATTTTCCCCCCTACCTTGGAAAGTTTTCAGCTGTTATTTATGTGAATAATTTTTTGGCTCCTTTCTGCCTTACTCTTCTTCTTTGCTCCCATAATGTGTACATTGGTCTGCTTGATATGATGGGTTTTTTTTTTTTTTTGAGATGGAGTCTCACTCTGTCGCCCAGGCTGTAGTGCAGTGGCCAGATCTTGGCTCACTGCAAGCTCCACCTCCCGGGTTTACGCCATTCTCCTGCCTCAGCCTCCCGAGTAGCTGGGACTACAGGTGCCCGCCACCTCGCCCGGCTAGTTTTTTGTATTTTTTTTTTTAGTAGAGACGGGGTTTCACCGTGTTAACCAGGATGGTCTCGATCTCCTGACCTCGTGATCCGCCCATCTTGGCCTCCCAAAGTGCTGGGATTACAGGCTTGAGCCGCCACGCCTGGCTGATATGTTTTTTTAGTTTCTTAATCTATTAAGCTACTTTCACTTTTTTCTTTTTTTTTCCTTTTTCTTTGTTGTTTCTAATTGTATGATTTCCAATGATCTATCTTTGAAGTCTTTGTTCTGCTTGAAATACTCTGCTGTTGAACACCTCTGTTTAATTTTTTAGTTTGATTATTGTATTCTTCAGTTCTATGATTTCTTTGTGGTCCATTTTGTATTTTCTTTCTCTTTCTTCAAAAACTCACATTGTTGATGTATTGTTCTCCTGATCTCAGTTCAGTGAGAACTTTTTTTTTTGAGAGTCTCACTGTCACCCAGACTGTAATGCAGTAGCACAATCATGACTCACTGCAGCCTCAAGCTCCTAGGATCAAGCAATCCTCCCACCGCAGCCTCTTGAGTACTTCAAGAGCATTTTAATGACTATTATTTTTAATTTTCAGCCAGGTAAATCATTGAGTGTTCATTTCTGGAAATTTACCTTATTAGTTTCTTTGTAACATATTTTTCTGTTTCTTTATTTTTATTGGCTGTGTTGTTTGCCATACATTAGATAAAGTGGTCACTTCTCCCAATCTTGTCAGACTGGCCTCATATAGAAAATGAACTCAACAGTCAACATGGCCAGAGATTCTGGATCCTTGTGCTTGTTTAAACCACTGTCTTACTTCTCTGTGGTCCAAGGATGTTCCAAATCTTGTTAGTGCCCACAAGACAGGAGAGATAGAAACTAGTCTTTAAGAATTATCTGGAAAAGTTTGGGGTGCTAAATGTGTGATCTAATTCCCTTCTCTCCTCAGGGATAAGCTGGAAGCTGGCTTTCGTATCTAGCTCACTCCATAGTAAACAGGGTAAAAGATCTGTGGCGAATCCATGCACTCTCATTCAGAATGGAAACCCTTTCCAACTATTGCCTCTTTCTTGGTCACTTCCATGGTACTAGAAGATTCTGGGTCTTATCAGTCAGAGACAAGTGGGTTAGCTGGCTGCTTGGTTCTATCCCTGGAGCAAGCCAGCAGAGGAACTGTGGAAGTACCCATATGCCTATACAGGCTGTCAGAGGACTACTAGTTACCATCCACCTCCACCCAATAAGCTCCTAGATGCAGGCTAATCCAGATACATATGGTTAGTTGCTGAGAAAATTGTGACATTAGGTATGCAGTCAAACCCTTTACAGTTAAAAACTGAGTGCTGGGTGGTTTTGCCTGCTGCTTTGTGCTAATGTAGGAGAAATGGTCACTGGTCAGCCCCCTACAACTGTTTAAAACTACCTTTTTGTTCTCTGTGATTTTGGAGTACTCATTAATGTCTGTCACTCCCAGAGCTGGATGATTAAGTAGTTAGTCTCCCTGGTGGGAACTTTAAAAGTCAGGGTGCTCTATGTACTGAGAAGTACATAGTGAGAAGCTAGAGAATTAGTTTTATCATTGTAGTGAGCTGGGGGAAGCAGGTGCATGAAGTTTTCACACACCTGTTCAAGCTCCCGGGGGTCTTACGAATTCCCTGTACTCCAGATGACATCTGCTTACGGGCCTGATCTTAGACAGTAGCTGGCAAAATGTTCAGCTATACCTCTTTTAAGAGAAACTGGGAGCTGGGTATTGTTGCTTATTTGTGCTTTACTAAGCCCAGGGATATTGCAGCAGGACATGTTCACACACACATTGAAAGCCACCTCTTTAGCTCCAGGGAACTTATAATTGCTGAGCCCCTTCTGTTTCCAGGGCTAAGAGACCTAGGAGCCAGTCCTTCAGGTAGGAGCCGTAAAAACTGGATTGCTGTGTATGTGTTCTAAACCCTTCACTCTTCAGGAAGAAATTGAGAGTTGAGGATTCCTTTCCAATTGTAAGGCTCTTTACCCAGAGTGGGTTTTGTTGCATAAGTGGGTCTCAGCTTTTCCTACCTGTTTTGTTGTTGTTGTTTGTTTGTTTGTTTTGAGACAGGGTCTCATTCTGTTGCCTAGGTTGAAGTGCAGTGGTGCCATTATGACTCACTATAACCTCAACTTTCCCAGGCTCAAGTTATCCTTCCACCTCAGCCTCCTGAGAAGCTGGGACTATAGGCATGCACCACCATGTCTGGTTAACTTTTTATTATTTTTTGTAGTGACAGGGTCCTTCCTATGTTGCCCAGGCTGGTCTCAGACTCTTGGTCTGAAGAAATCATCCCACTTCAGTCTCCCAAAGTGCTGGGATTACAAGTATGAGCCACCACACCTGGCCTCCTACCTGTTTTTTGATGTGAATATTTCTTAGTGGTACCATGTGTGGGAGTATCAACTATTTTCTGAATTTCTCTCAGAGGGAATTCAACCATATGTAGCCATTTATTTGCTGTGTCTATGGGAGGAGAAAAAGCCAGGAGCTTCCTATTTTTTCACCTTACTGACATTTTTTTCTTTTTTCAGGCAATGAAGGTATCTTCCAGAAAGCTTGCCAAACCTTTTTCCTTAACTACTTACAATCACATATGCACACACATACACACACACGGACACACTAACATTTTGCTAAGGTCTTGAGATGGTCTGTTAAGTTCTTGACAACAGAATGAGTTGGGTCATCTGTGAAAAGGACATTTAAACAAAAGACATAACCAGACAGCCCTTAATCACAGTTTCTATTCACTGTCTTACTAGGGGTACTTCAGAATCTACGAATGGTCTCAAAGGGAGCTTCAATCTCCAGGATGCTTTTTGAGAAAGATCTGTTTTTTTTAAAAAAAGTCCTGTTTTTGCCTTCTTCCCACTCTAACATTTTATTATTTGACTACCTGAAATAAAAGTTATCCTTCTATAAGCATAATTGCATACCGATGTAATTTTAAAAAGGCATATTTAAGTTTTAGAATAGAAAACAGAAAAAAATATTTCTACCTCCCTTTTTGGTACAAAGATTAGAAATTGTCTAAATATTACTTTCTCTGAAATTATTCATTATATGTGATCTTCATATTTTAAGTTCAATTTGCATATTCCTTTATCATTAAGGAGAGGATTAGAAATGCTGCCCCTCCCCCTCCTCTCTCCACCTTCAACGCACACATTCCTCACTTCCTCATTTTCTGATTGCATATTATGAACCACACACTGTGTGAGGTACTGTAGACATACAATAAGTCCTGCCCTGAAGGGGCCCATATTTTAATGGGGATACAGATGTGTATATGGATTAATTTTAAAACTATATCTTAAGTGATATAATGGAGATACTGCTGAGTCATTTGGATGCCATAAAGGATAAAGGGCTTAATTCTTCCAGAGGAATTATAGAAGAAAAAAAATTCATAAATTTCACTTCATTAAAGTCAGAGTAGTGGTGCCTACTAAGTATCATACAGTAGACCATAATTTTTGCTCACCTGATTACTGTCTATTCTTGCATTATATTTGCGAGGTAGGAGTATTAGACAGGATCAAGTTAGGAAAGCAGAAACCACTCTGGGTATGATACAAAGGGGAGGGAGGGGGAGAGAGAGGGAGAGAAAGAAATAGATTTTGCCCAACTACAGCAGAATACACATTCTTTTCAGGTAACACAGCTAGGGAATAGAGAAACCTATATTTGACTCCAGGTCTTTCCAAAGCCTCTTTCTATGAATGAATTTAAATACTGAGAAGGCTCAGAATAAAGAGTTAAGTTTATTGGATTAAGTGAGAATAAATAAAATAGGCTTTGGAAACTCTCGTCCCTACTTATTATACAACTGTTTCTCAGATCACTACTGACCTCCAAAACTATATGGGGAGGAAGTAGAAGCAGAGGGCAACTCTTTTGTAGTGTCATCTGTGAACTGTTTACTATTACCCTGAAACATTTTTGGGACCTTTTTTTACAGACACAACATGTTCCCCAGGAGAGGATATATTGTCATTCTGACAAATGTCCATCCAAGGAATGGGAAATTCATGATCCCTTCCACTAGAATTAAACTGTGAGTGTATTGATGCATGAAGAAGTAGTAGTAGAATAAAGAGGAAGTTGTATTTGTCTTTTTCACTATAAGAAAAAAATGCAAAATCAGGAAAAAAAATATATCTTGACTATTACTTTTACAAAGGCAGAAACAGCCTGTTTGCTATCTAATCAGTCCTGTTGATAAAATTCAGGCTGTACTGTTCTCTTCAGAGAGAGGCAAATGGGGGGAGTTATTAGATTTGCACCCTACTGCTGTTAGTAGAATGAACAAGACAGAGTAAAAGTCACAAGTGGAATTGTACTAGTATTTCCCCTATAATTAACCCAACACTTAGGTAGCCTTTAAAGTGAAAGGAGCCCTCCAAATGATGGAGGCACACAGGAGGTAATTATGTGCTTTCAATAAATGCCTGAAAGCTCACAATTTCTTTGGGGAGATACAATCTCTGGAAAGGCTTGCATTGTCACTCCAATTTCATTTATTATTTTAACAAATTGTATGTTCCGTGGAGGAACTTTATTTCCCAAAAAGATGAATGTATAATAAACCAATGCTTTATTTTAAAACTTATGGTGAGAGAAATTTCCATTTATTAGATAATTCCATTGTTTATAAAGAGTCTCTATTAAATTAGCTTAAGTTCCAAAAGATATTGCCACATTATTGTAGGTAGCTATTATAATTCTCAAATTTCTATTGTTATATTCTCTAGGACAGGGGTAAGCAAACTACAACTTCTAGGCCAAATCTGGCCTCCCACTTGTTTTATAAATAAAATTTTATTTAAACATAACCACTCCCATTCATTTACTTGTTGTCTCTGATTGTTTTTGCAACACAACAGTAGGGTTAAGTAGATATAACAGACTGTGTATCACATGAAGCCAAAAACATTTGCTCTCTGGCTCTTTACAGAATGAATTTGCTTATATTTCTTCTAGGATGTCAATATGTCTGCTTAAGTCACAGAAGGACAAATTTTAACATACCTTACTTCTATGGCCTGAATGTTTACGTACCCTGAGAATGCATTTGTTGAAATCGATCCCCAATTTGATAGTATTAGGAGGTAGAACTTTGGATGTGATTATATCATGAGGGTGTAACCTTTATTAATGAGATTAGTGCTTTTATATGGGGTTGAAGAGACCAGAGCTCCCCTTCTACCACGTAAGGATGCAGAAAGAAGATACATTCTGTGAACTGGAAAGCTGGCCCTCACTAGACACCAAATGTGCCAGTGTTTTGATCTTGGGCTTCCCAGCCTTCAGAACTTATAGCAGTCCAAAAAGATTGACACCCACCTGAAAGGTTAATTTTGTCCTAAAATAATCTTTCATGTAAGATCTGAAATATGACCTAAGTATTATCTGAGGAGTCAATGCTGATTTATTGGTGGTGGATACTGTGATCCTGTATTAAGAATGGATCTGAAGCCACATAAGAAAGATAACTGTGATTACTTAGTGCTATTTTCCATGGCTGTGAGCAGACAACCTTGTGACCAGAATTTGAAACTCTGCATAAACAAGACTGTGACATGTTTTGAAGGCCTTTACACCCTCCTCAGGTTTTAGAAATATTTCCACTGATGAGAGCTTTCAGATGAAATATTCTTATTTTATTTTGGAATTAGCATTTACCAGTTATGGAAATTTAAGTCTGGATAGAAAGGAAAGGAGTAACATGGTGATAGGATACCAGCCTTAGGCTTGTCCAAGTCTATAATATCAAAAGGTTAGTACACCATGTTTTATAGTATGTTATAATCAGGTAGCCAGCTCTCCCCTTGAGAAATAGGAGCAGGCATTATTATGTGGCCTTATTCCATTAAATATCATGTAAAGTAGCTGGGGAAATACAATTAAAAACAAAGTCATCCCCCAAGCCAGGATACCTCTTCACAAAGATAGAACAAGTATTAAGCATTATTATTGAATTAGCATTAAACCAGAATGTGACATAAATCACAATCAATCCACTGAAGATAATAAAAAGACAAATCTCATCTTCTTATATAGACAAGGAGATACAACCCATAAAATACATGTTTTTCAAGATAAACAATAACTAGTCCTCAAGTAAGAAGGCTTCACAGCATGTGATTCTTCCTAAATTCATTTGGTAATTAGGTTGACAGTCTGTGTTGGCAAATTGGCTTGAAAAATAAACTTCTCAAATTTTAAAAATGGGAGTAGATTTATAACTTGGAGTAAGAGGCCCCACGTAATTAGGCACCTATCCTCCCACAGGAACTGGAGAATGGGAGTGCTATTTTCCTTGATGATTACATTTTAAAGAGATGATCTTATATTAAAAAATGGTAAGGATTCTACTAAAAAAAAAACTGTTAGAACTAACAAACACATTAAGTAAAGTTGCAAGATAGAAAATCAGCACACAGAAACACTTGTTTCTTTTTTTAATTTTTATTTTTAGTTCTGGGGTACATGTGTAGGATGTGCCGCTTTGTTACATAGGTAAACGTGTGCCATGGTAGTTTGCTGCACCTATCAACCCATCACCTAGGGAGTAAGTCCAGCATGCATTAGCTATTTTTCCTAATGCTCTCCATCCCCTCAAGTCACCCTCTGATAGGCCCCAGTATGTGTTGCTCCCCTCCCTGTGTCCATGTGTTCTCATTATTCAGCTCCCACTTATAGATGAGAGCATGTGGTGTTTGGTTTTCTGTTCCTGTGTTAGTTTGCTGAGGATAATTGCTTCCAGCTTCATCCATGTCCCTACAAAGGACATGATCTCATTTCTTTTTATGGCTGCACAGTATTCCATGGTGTATATGTGTCACATTTTCTTTATACAGTCTATCATTGATAAGATTTGGGTTGGTTCCAAGTCTTTGCTATTGTGAATAGTGCTGCCACAAACATATGTATGAATGTGTCTTTATAGTAGAATGATTTATGGTCCTTTGGGTATATACCCAGTAATGGGATTGCTGGGTCAAATGGTATTTCTGGTTCTAGATCCTTGAGGAATCGCCACACTGTCTTTCACAATGGTTGAGCTAATTTACACTCCCACCAACAGTGTAAAAATGGTCCTATTTGTCCACATCCTCCTCAGCACTTGTTTCCTGACTTTTTAATAATCACCATTCTAATTGGCATGAGATGGTATCTCATTGTGGTTTTGATTTTATTGGTGTGTAGGAATGCTTGTGATTTTTGCACATTGATTTTGTATCCTCAGACTTTGCTGAAGTTGCTTATCAGCTTGAGATTTTGGGCTGAGACGATGGAATTTTCTAAATATACAATCATGTCATCTTCAAATAAAGACAATATGACTTCCTCTCTTCCTATTTCTCTTGCCTAATTGCCCTGGCCAGAATTTCCAACACTATGTTGAATAGGAGTGGTGAAGGAGGGCATCCTTGTCTTGTGCCAGTTTTCAAAGGGAATGCTTCCAGTTTTCGCCCATTCAATATGATATTGGAGGTGGGTTTATCATAAATAGCTCTTATTATTTTGAGATATGTTCCATCAATACCTAGTTTATTGAGAGTTTTTAGCATGAAGCGCTGTTGAATTTTGTCAAAGGCCTTTTCTGCATCTATTGAGATAATCATGTGGTTTTGTCATTGGTTCTGTTTATGTGATGGATTATGTTTATTGATTTGCATATGTTGAAACAGCCTTGCATCCCTGGGATGAAGGCGACTTGATCGCGGTGGATAAGCTTTTTGATGTGCGGCTGGATTCGGTTTGCCAGTATCTTATTGAGGATTTTCGCATCAATGTTCATCAGGGATATTGGCCTGAAATTTTCTTTATTTTGTTGTGTCTCTGCCAGGTTTTGGCGTCAGGGTGATGCTGGCCTCAGAAAATGAGTTAGGGAGTATTCCCTCCTTTTCTACTGGTTGGAATAGTTTCAGAAGGAACAATACCAGTTCCTCTTTGTACCTCTGGTAGAATTCAGCTGCTAATCTATCTGTTCCTTGGTTTTTTTTTTTTTTTTTTTGGTTGGTAGGCTATTAATCGCTGCCTCAATTTCAGAACTTGTTATTAGTCTATTCAGGGATTCGACTTCTTCCTGTTTTACTCTTGGGAGGGTTTATGTGTCCAGGAATTCATCCATTTATTCTATATTTTCTAGTTTATTTGCATAGAGGTGTTTATAGTGATCTCTGATGGTAGTTTGTATTTATGTGGGATCACTGATGATATCCCCTTTATCATTTTTTTATTGTATCTATTTGATTCTTCTCTCTTCTTTATTAGTCTGGCTAATGGTCTATCCATTTTGTCAATCTTAAAAAACCAGCTCCTGAATTCCTTATTTGAAGGGTTTCTTTTGTGTCTCTGTCTCCTTCAGTTCTGCTCTGATTATAGTTATTTCTTGCCTTCTGCTAGCTTTTGAATTTGATTGCTCTTGCTTCTCTAGTTCTTTTAATTGTGATGTTAGAGTGCCAATTCAAATCTTTTTTGCTTTCTCCTGTGGGCAGTGAGTGCTATAAATTTCCCTCTAAACACTGCTTTAGCTGTTTCCCAGAGGTTCTGGCACATTGTGTCTTTGTTCTCATTAGTTTCAAAGAACATATTTACTTCTGCCTTAATTCAGTTATTTACCCAGTAGTCATTCAGGAGGAGTTTGTTCAGTTTCTATGTAGTTTTGTGTTTTTGAGTGAGTTTCTTAATCCTGAGTTCTAATTTGATTTCACTGTGGTCTGAGAGACTGTTATGATTTCCATTCTTTTGCATTTGCTGAGGAGTGTTTTACTTCCAATTATGTGGTCAATTTTAGAGTAAGTGTGATGTGGTGCTGAGAAGAATGTATATACTGTTGATTTGGGGTGGAGAGTTCTGTAGATGTCTATTAAATCTTCTTGGTCCAGTGCTGAGTTCAAGTCCTGAATATCCTTGTTAATTTTCTGTCTCATTGATCTGTCTAATATTGACAGTGGGGTGTTAAAGTCTCCCACTATTATTGTGTGGGATTCTAAGTCTCTTTGTAGGTTTCTAAGAACTTGCTTTATGAATCTGGGTGCTCCTCTGCTGAGTGCATATATATTTAGGATATTTAGCTCTTTCTGTTGCATTGATCCCTGTACCATTTTGTAATGCTCTTCTTTGTCTTTTCTCATCTTTGTTGGTTTAAAGCCTGTTTTATTAGAGACTAGGATTTCAACACCTGCTTTATTATTATTATTATTATTATTATTATTATTATTATTATTATATTATATTTTTGCTTTCCATTTGCCCTCTATCCCTTTATTTTGAACCTATATTTGTCTTTGCACATCTCATAGCAATTCTATAAGCTATTCATCATAACCCCCATTTAATAGATTCAAAAAATGAGACTTGGAAAGATTAAATAATTATTTTACTATTACAGAGCTAGTAAATAGCAGAACAGAACTTAAAGTTGATTTAACTCAAGTCTGCACAGAGTCTGCTATCTCAAACAATTTTTTTTTTTTACCTGTATTACCTCTGCCTCCTAGCCAATCCATCACTCCATCTACCCTTTCAGTGCTCCGTAACTTATACCAGTAGACTATTAACCATCCTGTCTGAGAGGATATATCATGTAATAAAGTTAGCATAAGCTTTGGACTCACAAGTTTATGTCTGAAATGTACCTTTGCTGTTTGGTAGTTGGATTAAGTAGGCAAGTTATTTAACTTAGCCTCAGTTTCTTCATATGATAAAATGATGATAAAAAAACCACATCATAGGAAATGCCTGTAAACTTCCTGGTACATAATGAGGACTCACTTACAAAACTATAATTTTCAATTTACAATTAAAGCATTAAAAATTTAAAAACATAGCTATTACTATCAATAAAGATATTGGCAATCATTTTTTCTTTTAGTATTAAGTGGTTGCATTGATTGCCAAAGCCTGAACTAGTGAAGGAATGTGCTCACATAGAAGTTATTTCTGCGGCCAGGCGTGGTGGCTCAAGCCTGTTATCCCAGCACTTTGGGAGGCCTAAGTGGGCAGATCACAAGCGCAGGAGTTTGGGGCCAGCCTGGCCAACATGGTGAAACCCTGTCTCTACGAAAAATGCAGAAATTAACCGGGCATGGTGGCAGGCGCCTGTAATCCCAGCTACTCGGGAGACTGAGGCAGGAGAATTGCTTGAAATCGTGAGGCGGGGGTTGCAGTTAGCCAAGGTTGCACCACTGCAGTCCAGCCTGGGTGAGAGAGCGAGACTCCATCTTGAAAAAAAGAAAAGAAAAATGTTATTTCCAGAATGAAGATGAGGAGAATACTGAAGTTAGGATACTTGCAAGAAGTAGACGATATAGAGTTCAGAATTTAGAGAACTGAGCTATTAAGAAAAAAATCTGGAAGTTTAAACAGAGAAAGAAATGGAGAAAATAAGTACAGAGTTCTAAAGAACAAAATTGTTATAATCAAAGACATGAGCCCAGAAAGCTGAAGTGCTTCTTTGAACATTGGTGTTTGGAAGAACATTTAAGCAATCAATAAGTTTATTCTTTTTGAAAATCTCTGTAGGAAATAACCATAAATATAAAATATTTTTTAAATCCTAAGGTGTCTAACAAATAGTTATTAGTAATCACTTAGTTTGCACCTCTTTTTAATATTACTTATGACTGACTATTGAAATAAATTATGTTATATACAATTTATAGTAAAGTATGCAGGTATTAAATACTTTAAATGCATATTTTGAGAATAGATAGATTGTTAAATTTTGATATTAAAATACATTATTTACAAAAGTATAAACACATACATGAGAAGCATGTATGTCCTTCTCAAATATATATGGAAAAAAATAAAACTGTTAACAGTGGTTTATTTTCATGGTAGAATCATGAACAATTTTTTCACTCTTTTCTGTGTGTGTGTGTGTGCACGCACACGCATGTGCATGATGTCAAAATTTCCATAAGAAACAGGCACTTTATAAAGAAAAATAATCTTTATTTAGAAAGGATCTGCCCTGTGCTGATGTGCACAAGCCTCCTATGCTCCTTTTGTTCCTCTCACAAGATCAGCTAATGTTTACCACTGTGGCACTAAAGGATGCAAATATTTACTTCTTAAACAGTAGGAAGGCCTTTCAAGACACTCCTTGGTTGTAGGTTCTCTTACAGTTAGCTGATTAAGACTTGTGTGCCCATAAAAAGTGTAGAAATTAAAGAAGAGGCCTGAAAATATATTCATAATTAGAAGGGGAACCAGGGTTGTGTTTGGGACATGATTAACTGGTAATCAGTAAAGAACAAACTGATTATTAGCCATTCAATTCTTGTTGTTCTTAGGGGATTCCACTCAGTGGTCTAATTAAATTGAGCTTGAAGTCTTCACATCTCCATTCAGTGGCAATTTCATTATAATATTCAGTTCTTTGCATGAGATTTGCCTTACCCCTCTTTAATCATATGTTTTGCATTTGTGTAGCACCTTCCTTGATTAGTTTCTCTACAGGATTAGCTCTTGATAACTGCACGGTTTATGGAAGCAAATGTCACATATAAGACAATCTGGATATTAAAGTTTATTGCCAGTCTTGGAATTTTTTAAAAGGAAAATCAAACAAAAGATATGTACTTGTTTTAATTAAAATTGCTTTCTTTGCTTTCTGAATTATTTGTTTGGCTCTCAATATTTTATAGAGATAAGATTTCAGAACAAAAATTAAATGACTCCAGGGAAATAGAAAAATGTTTTACATTTTCAACTGAAACTCAAGAGAATTTTTGTTAATTACATTATATCCATCATATAGTTTGCCTTCTAGATAGCAGTAAAAGTTTTAGGCTCTAGGCTACTGCTTATATCATTAGAAATGTCAGTGCTGTAACATGCAGCAGAGGAGCTCTAGATATGTATATTTCACATATGTATTTGGTGACAAAGCATTTGTGTTGGCTATATAATTCCCGATAACCTAATTCAAGTACCAGTTTTAAATTCATACTCTCCATCATAAGCTTAGGTAGGCAAAGTGGGCTGATGCTAAACATATAGAATAGTATAATAATTATGATTTGTTATAAGAGAGATAAGCAAACCTGTTATAGATTTTAGATACCACTAAGTTTTCTGTGTTTAATTAGTAATAAACAAAATAATCTGGTAACATTTTCCAGTGCCAGATCCTTATTTAAAGTCACAATCTTAAATTTATCCCATTTTTAAACTTCCAAGAAGTAGTATATCTTAACAATGCTTTCTATAAGCTGATAAGTAGGCCATCAAGAAAAAAAACTCAGAACTACTTTCAAAATTGCTTGGATTTTCAACATTTCAGTATATATGTAGAGTTTATCCATCAACAACAGTTATATATGTATGTGTGTGTGTGTGTATAGATATATTCAATAACATTTAATAGACACTACACACAACGTATATTTCAAAACAGTTTTGCTTGACTAGGTTACAATTTTGTTTATGGGCATTTTGGTAATAAATTAATTTTTACTTGAAATGGACTACTGAAAATAATTGAAAACATATAGCTAAATTTTATGCAAAAGACTATATACTCAACATATTTACAAGAATGTGGTAATGATATAAGTGAATATTGATGATTCGGAAGTGATTTTAATCTGTAGAACATATGCTATTGTAGAAAAATATGAAAACAATTCCAGTTATTTGTTGTAACAGGGTTTGATTTTTGGATTATGAATCCATTATTTAAGTTATAATAATTACTCAAGCCATAAGGCAAAATTATTTAATAGATTCTAAATTAAAATAAATAGTAAGATATATACTATAGCAAGGCTATTATTTTCATCCAGACAGGAATTGTAGCAGTATTTCTCATGTCTATATTTCCAGCACATAGTTAAATGATTACACAGAATAATCATGGGGCACAGAAGCAAACATTCTGAAAGATATTTAAATCTATCTTAAAATTCATTCTTGCTACTTAATCAAAGTTGATTCTTAACTGGGGGCATAACCCCACTGTCTCCTGCCTATGTCCAATCTCGAGAAGTATTTGATATTTCCTTGACCACTTCTCCAAAACACCCTCTCATCAGCCTTCATTGTTGAATTTAGCACCAATTCTTCCAGCAAAGAGTATAGGTTTGAAAATTAGAAGCTAAGGTTAAAGAACAGGTTGTCTAAAACCATTTAAAATGATTTATGTTATAAAGAGATTTCTTTAGCAGCTGTTTGAACCTGGACAATTTACCAACGTGACTTCTAGTTCCAGCAAAACAAAGCAACATTAAGTAACTTATGGGTTGCTTAATCAAAAAATTAATTAAGTACTACATATAAGAGGTGTTAAATAAGTAGCTTTTACTAAATAAGTAGGTATCATCATCTTTATGATCTTAGTTATCTTTGTCATCATCATTGCTGTTGGTTTTTCCTAGATCTGGAATACCTAGTTCCCATTGTTGCATGAAATATTCTATTTTTCAAAAAGAAGCACACAGCTATGCTTTCTAGACATATACCCAAATATCTCCAGAATTTGTTTGTTTTTGGAGACAGGATCTCACTCTGTTGCCTAGGTTGGAGTGCAGTGGTGCAGTCACAGCTCATTGCATGCTCAAACTCCTGGCCTCAAGTAATTCTCCCACCTCAGCCTCCCAGTGCTGGGATTACAGGGTTGGGCCACAACACCCGGCTGCCAGGATTTTTTTTTTTTTTTTTTAAAGAAATTATTTTCTTTCCCACCTGTGTAACAGAAATACAATTCTAACAGCTCTCACTCTCGCGCTCTCTCTCTCTCCTTCTGAAACAGGGCCTTGTTTGGGCAAACAGGCTGGAGTGCAGTGGCATGATCATACCTCATTGCAGCCTCAAAATCCTGGGCACAGGTGATCCTTCCTTCTGCCTCAGCTTCTCCAATAACTAGGACAATAGGCGGACACCACCATGCCCAGCTAAATTTTATTATTATTGTTATTGCTATTAATATTATTATTTAGTGGTGACAAAGTCTCACTGTGTGGCCTGGACTGATCTCAAATTCCTATCCTCAAGCAATTCTTTCACCTCGGCCTCTCAAAGTGCCGATATTATAGATGTGAGCCAGTGGGCCTGGCCCCATTCTAATAATTTTAGTAGTAGTCACACACTTCCTTGAAAAATGTTTTAATTATGTCTCCAGTGTTTATCACACTAGATAATGTTTTATCTATGTCAATAAATTGTGCATTTGTATGGGTATGGCTACCTACTATTTGCTTAATTATTTTAAATTTCTCCCAATCACCTAACTGTGTACTATGGGAAATATTTGAAACTTGTCAAATATTGCACTGTGAAATATTGAACCTTGTTAAATACTATGATAGCAATAATTTCTGTGGTTTTGTGTACCCTGATAAATATGTGCATAGAGAATAGTCAATGCAACCACTAGATGTGTCTAGAGTTAAGATAACTTTTTTTTGAGATATTCTTTAAAATCTTTTAAAAAAACTTTAAGTTCAGGGTACACGTTCAAGATGTGCAGATTAGTTACATAAGTAAAGTGTGTCATGAGAGTTTGTTGTACAGATTATCACCCACGTATTAAATCTAGTACCCCTTAGTTATTTTTCCTGAATTTTTGCCTCCTTCCTCCCTTCACCCTCCACCCTCTGGTAGGCTCCAGTGCATGTTGTTCCCCTCTATGTGTCCATGTGTTCCCATCACTTAGCTCCCACTTATAAGCGAGAACGTGCCATATTTGATTTTCTGTTCCTGTGTTAGTTTTCTAAGGATAATGGCTTTCAGCTCTATTCATGTCACTACAAAGGACATGATCCCATTCTTTTATATGGCTGCATATTATTCCATGGTGAATATGTACCACATTTTCTTTATCCAGTCTATGACTGATGGTCATTTAGGTAGTGCTGCAATGAACATATGAATGCATGTGTCTTTATAATAGAATGATTTATATTTCTTTGGATACGTATCCAGTAATGGGATTGCTGGGTCAAATGGCATTTCTATATGTAGGTCTTTGAGGAATTGCCGCACTGTTGTCCACAATGGCTGAACTAATTTACACTCCCACCAACAGTGTAAAAGCATTCCTATCTCTCCACATCCTCTCCAGCATCTGTTGTTTCCTGAGTTTTTAGTAATAGCCATTCTAACTGGTGTGGGATGTTATCTCACTGTGGTTTTGATTTGCATTTCTCTAATGATCAGTGATGCTGAGCATTTTTTTATGATTATTGGCCGCATGTACGTCTTCTATTGAGAAATGTCTGCTCACGTCATTTTCCCACTTTTTAAAGGGTTTTTTTTTTTTTTTTTTTTTTTTTTGTCGTTGTTGTTCTTGTAAATGTCTTTAAGCTCCTTATACGTGCTGGATATTAGACCTTTGTCAGATGCATAGGTTGCAAAAATTTTCTACCATTCTGTAAGTTGTCTGTTTACCCTGTTGATAGTGTCTTTTGCTGTTCAGAAGCTCTTTAGTTTAATTAGATCTCATTTGTTAATTTTGGCTTTTGTTGCAGTTGCTTTTTGCATCTTCGTCTTGAAAACTTTGCCCATGCCTATGTCCTGAATGGTATTGCCTAAGTTGTCTTTCAGAGTTCTTATAGTTTTGGGTTTTACATTTAAATCTTTAATTCATCTTGAGTTAATTTTTGTATATGGTATAAGGAAGGGGTCCAGTTTCAATTTTTTGCATATAGCTAGCCAGTTATCCCAGCACCGTTTATTGAATAGGGAATCCTTTCCTCATTGTTTTTGTCAAGTTTGTCCAAGATCAGATAGTTATAGGTGTGCAGTTTTATTTCTGGGTTCTCTATTGTGTTCTATTGGTCTAAGTGTGTGTTCTTGTACCAGTGCCATGGTGTTTTGCTTACTGTAATTCTGTAGTATAGTTTGACGTCAGGTAGTATGATACCTCTAGCTTTGTTCTTTTGCCTAGAATTTCCTTGGCTATTCAGACTCTTTTATGGTTCCATATGCATTTTAAAATAATTTTTTTTTAGTTCTGTAAAGAATATCAATGGTAGTTTGATAGGAATAGCATCAAATCTATAAATTACTTTGGACAATATGGCCATTTTAACGATATTGATTTTTCCTATCCATAAGCATGGAATGTTTTTCCATTTGTTTGTGTCATTTCTGATTCCATTGAGCAGTAATTTGTAGTTCTCCTTTTATTAATATTTCCCCTCCCTTGATAGCTGTATTCCTAGGCATTTTATTCTTTCTGTGACAATTATAAATGGAAGTTCATTCATGAATTGACTCTCAGCTTGACTGTTGTTGGTGTATAGGAATGCTAGCAATTTTTGCACATTGATTTTGTACCCTGAGACTTTGCTGAGGTTGCTTATCAGTTTAAGAAGCTATTGGGCTGAGATGATGAGGTTTTCTAGATATAGGATTATGTCATCTGCAAACAGGGTTAGTTGGACTTCCTCTTTTCTTATCTGAATGCCCTTTCTTTCTCTTGCCTGATTGCTCTAGCCAGAACTTCTAATATTATGTTGAACAGAAGTGGTGAGAGAGGGCATCCTTGGGAATAACATGCTTTCAAGAGCATTTATCAAATATATACAGAGATGAAAACACAGCTTAGTAAGAACCTGAAGTGCCCTCTTTAGTTGAATTTTAATCTTGACATTTCAACTTAACTCAACATACAGCTTGTTTCTTTAGGATTACTACATCTTTGAATTATTGATTATAAAATCTACTTTGAAATATTATACCACTTAACATATAATGCAACATTCTACTTGTACTTAGCTTTCCCCATTCTTTGTGCTAATGTTTTGTGTAATTTTCTAAATGCTACAATTCCTAAAATGCTTTGTTATTATTTATAATTTAAATTATAATTTCATTTCCTTTACTGTGCTTTAATTGTTCTAATTTCTATTGACATGTTTATGAGTTTACTTATCCTTTTTCGTTGTTTCCAATTTTGTTAAGTAAATGAAATAAATTTTTGAATGCAGGTATTTTATTTTTCAGTTTTACAATTTTTATTTGATTTTTTATATATAGTCTCTATTTCACACCTTGCACATCTCTTTACTCCTTATATCTGTCTTTTCCCATAAAATATTTAACTTATGTATACATTTTTTAAGTTCTTAGATGCTAATTCCAAAAATGGAATCATCTGAAAGTATCTTCTTTCTTGACTGTTTTTCATCTTGTTTATGAGTCACAGTCATCTGTCATACACATTTTCTTATGTCATATATATTTTCTTATATTGGGGACATTGTTCTTAAAAAGAATGATGGAGATCTAAGTGAATTTTCATTTTGTTTTGCTTATTTTCCAGGGAATTGTAAAGACGAGTTGCTTATAGTTCAGATTTGCCCTTACATGAAGTTGAGTTAAAATTGGGCCAAAATTTAAATTAGATTGACTTTTTCTGTGATTTGTCCAACCTGCAGTTCCCATACTTCTGCCATTTGACTTTGTCTGTTTGAGCTGGGAATAGATTGGACACATTGTTTCAGATTATTTTGGTTTACTTTTGAATTCCATTCTAGCAGGGCTCCAGAACCCAAGTACTGCATCACTATGCAGGGATATGTAATTTTCTCAGTTTTCTAGTTCTTTCCTCAAACCATTTCCCCCCCCCCCAACAACAGTAGCATAAGGATAGAATAAGAAGTGTTGGGCTGAGAAATTTATTGTATTTGGAGCTCTTTCTCCTTCTCGTACATTTTATCAGCTAATACTCTTGCATAAAGGTCAGCTGACTTTTTCTGTCTCTGAAAATTCTCTCTCTCTTCCAATGGAAGTTCTGCCCCTTCATCCATCTGTACTCTGACTATGTGATGACCCAAGTTTGGAAGTTGCCATAGCTCTCAGCTCACTTTTAAAGTACTAGTTTCTCAATGGAATTCACCTTGTATCCTCTGCTCTTTGATAGTATCACAGAATCTGTGGTTTTAATTTTATCTAGTATTTTTAGGGGTGAAGGTATTTTGTACCTTTCCATATGTTGATCGACAGCAGAGTCTGAACAAATGTAACTCTAATATAATTTTAAAAAAGTATGTAACCCTTGAATTTTACTTTTCTTTCTTTTTTTTTTTTTTCCTAAAGGGAAACAGAGGAAAAACGGAGCCAGAAGACAAGTGCTTACGCTTTCTGGACTCTAACATGAGGGCTCAGGACACGTGTCATAAAATTAGTCAATTTATTCTTTGCTTGAGAATTTGAGTATCAGAAGAGTCTAAGGTAGAGAGGCACAAATACTTTTGGTATTTGTGGTGACTTCCAGTGTACAATGGCAATGGCATCATGGTGACATCCAGTGTCCAGTAGCTGTGATGTCTCATGTGGACTGATTCTGTGATGTGACTGCAATAGAAATTCTTGGAGCTTAGCTTCTTTAAATTCCCACCTATTTCCCTAATTTAGTTTTCCCACCTACAGTATACACTGCCAATTGTTCTGGGTTTTTTTTTTCCCCCCCCCCATTTCACTTAGAACAAGATTTTGGTTTCGTTTGTATATGTATATATTTTGATTTGAGTAACTAAAAAATGTCTTTTCTCCTTTAATAATACCTATTTTTTAAATTTAAATTCTGTAAAATTAAATAAAATAGCACACTTAAATTGCATAACATGTACTGGCATAGAATGAGTACTCTGCCAAACTGATTTCCCTGTTTCCTCACAGATCTATATGCTCTTATTCTATTTCTTTTGTATCTACATCAGAGCTAACCACACTGTTGAATACAGTTGCTTTTTCATATATACTTGTTAAATGAAAGAGTAAATTGTGTACTGAGGATGATATACTGAACTCATCTTGCCTCTAAGTAGTAGGTATTTTCCTACTCTTTCAAATGAGAGCAAACAGGTAAAATTTAGGACTGTGAAGAATATAAAAGGTTATAGATATGGTAATATATTGATATTATCACTGATCAGTTTGGAAATTATATATTCATATAGATATATTAATTGATTTATATAATTTGTTTCTACCTACCCATTTAAAATAACTTGAAATAGCTCTGTGAATCAGAGAACATGTCTGAGTCTCACATACAAGTGAGTAAAGCAATGTTCCTTGAGCAGAAATTTTGTGGACATGTTTAATTTTTTTTAATTTTGTAGAACCAGTGATTAAAATAAATTATCCATAATTTAAATTTTTACTAAATCTTATGTAAGGCAGTATTTAAGAACATGTGAATTACAGCGCTAGTTGTCATTATGAAGAAAAAATTCACTCTCATATCATTAGATTTTTAATAAATTTTTAGACTATTAACTAAAATTATTACTCACAATTCAGTATAGTCTTAGCTAATATAACATCCCATGTCAAACAGAATATTGCCTCACTTGGCTTTCTAAGAATGTTGGTGTCTACAGGTCTTCTGTATTAATTTTTTTTAAAAAGGAAACAACTTCATTCCAAAGATACTGCCTCCAGGAGTTTTAATGATTTATTATGTATAAGTCAAAGAGAAATTAAAGCTATTTTTCAGCCAGTTATGACAGTGAGAGGGGAAAACACCCAGTTTTGCTTTGCAGTTTTTCCAGATCCCCAGTTTGTCTGTGTTTAAGTAGGTCTAGTCGTTGTTCCTAGACAAATAAACAAAAATGAGAACATTTACAGCTATTGGTCTTATAAGACAAGTAGTATTCCATCATCACGAAGGTCCCTGGGAAACCATTTAAACAGCTTTATTGATTTTTCCCATGTTGGTGCATTTAGTTCAAACAGCTCCCAAGAAACACCACTGTACTTAAGCTAGGATTCTTTGACAACTAGTGAAAAAACTACCAACCCATGAGTTGCTTTTACTTTTCTTTCTGATTATGCAGATCAAAACTAACACTGATGTTGTAATATGAAGTTTAGAAGTACAAGAAGTTTGAAGCAATTTTTAAATTTACTTTATATTTAGAGAAGTTTTAGGTTCACAGCAAAATTGAGTGATAAGCACAGAGAGTTTCCATATATTCCCTCTCCACACATGTATAACCTACCCCATTACAAACATCTCCTGGCTGAGTGGTACACTTGTTGCAATTGATGTGAACCCACATTGACATATCCTTATCATAAAAAGTCAATAGTTTATATTAGGGCTCACTTTTGGTGGTACGCATTCTATGGATTTAGACAAGTATATAATGACAAGTGTCCACCATTATAGTGCATACAGAAAAGTTTCACTGCCCTAAAAGTTTGTGTTCCACCTATTAATGCCTCATTTCCTCTAAGTCCCTGGCAATCACTCATCTTTTTATATCTTGGACTTATACAATGTGTAACTTTTTTGTGGATTGGACACTTTCACATAATATGCATTTAAGGTTTCTCCATTTCTTTTTGCAGCCTGGCATCTCATTTCTTTTTAGTGCTGAAAAAAATTCCATTATCTGGATGTACCGAAGTTATTTTATCCATTCATCTTCTGAAGCACATCTTGGTTGCTTCTAAGTTTTGACAATTATGAATAAAGATGCTATAAACATCTGTGTGCAGGATTTTGTGTGTATTTAAGTTTTCAATTCACTTGGAAACCAAAGAATATGATTTCTGAATTGTATGGTAAGAGTATGTTTAGTTTTACAAGAAATTGCCAAACTGTTTTCCAAAGTGGTTGCGCCATTTTGCATCCCCACCAGCAATAAATGAGAATTTCTATTGCTCTGTCTACATCTTTATAAGCTTTTGGTATTGAGTGCTCTGGGTTTTGGCCACTTTAATTGGTATGTGGTGGTATGTCATTGTTGTTTAAATGTGCAGTTCCCTAATAACATATGATGGTAAGCATCATTTTATGGCTTGTCATCTGCAGATCTTTGCTGAGGTGTCTGTTTAGATCTTTCACCTATTTTTAAGTTGGATTGTTTCTTACTGTTAAGCTTTAAGAGTTCTTTGTATATTTTTGTTAATAGTCCTTCACTAGGTATGACTTTTGTAAATATTTTGGTCTCAGTCTATGGTTTCTGTGACATGTCTTCCGATTATTTTAAAATTTGAAGCAAATTTTAATTTACCATTTTATTTTGGCAAATGTCAAATATATATGAAAGTAAAACGCAAGGGAAGCCCGTTGGTATATATCATATCAACTTATGTTTCATCAATGCACCCTCATATTCTATCCTCCTCCTTACTCTATGAAATTACTTTGAAAATGCAAGGCTTAATTTAATGTCAGCTGTAAAAGTTTCAGAATTTATCTCTAAGAACTTTTTTGAAACTATCATTATTATGTAATTACAGCTTATAAAACTGGACTAAATTCTTTATATCATCAAGTATCTAGTTCAGAGTTCTCTTATAAGTATTTTTTGTTTGCTTAACTTTTTAAAAATATTTGATTATTTCAAGTTGATATTCAAAGTTCAAACATAAAATTTAATCAACATGTCTTCAAAGATTATCTTAATGTGTATTCGTTCCTGCAGTTTTTCCTGTCCTCTTGCAATGTATTTGTTGAAAGCAACTTGGCCGTTTGTATTTTTTGTATTTAGATCTAGAAGCTCTATCTGCTTCAGGTTTGATTTCTTTCTTAAACAAATATACTCCAGGTATAGTTGGATGCTGGTTAATAAAGAGTACCAAAAAATTTCTAGTTATCTCTCCTTTTAGTAATGTAATTTTCAATTTCTCATCATGAATTAATGAAATGGTGAAGCTATGTATTTTGTTTTTAATTATAAGATAGACTATATGTGTAGAGAGAAACTTGACTTCACCATTTTGTTACTGTGACATACATTCATATAGGAAATAATAGAGTGATTATTTCCTCAGAATATTTCGCTGGCTTTGTAACATCTTTGAAATGTGACCATTAGTAGGTTTTTGTTTGGTTTTATCTATATGATCATTAAAATTGCAATATATTTAACATGTTTCAACTCACTGCAATGATTCTTTCAATGAATATTTAATTTTTTTCTTTTTTGGTCATAGGGATTTCTTCCAGTTGGCTCCTGAGTTCTTTTGACTCAATCCTAGTAGTTTTGGAAGCTTCTTTGGTTTCTGCTATGAAAAAATGAACAGGCTTACCTTACGTATTTCATGCCTGGAATCAGTCATCTATCCAAGGAACTCTGGCTACTTTTAATGGAATACGGTATCGAAATGCCAGTATTATTACACCGATGCTCATTGTTACTAGGTTGGTCATTGTGTTTAGGATTTTTCAATAGAAAAAAACTAAGAAATAGGTGTTATTGTTATTTTTAAGACAAAATAATTAAATTCACATTTAGGAATTTTCATTATGTCTTTGATTCAGTATTTATATTTTTTCTCTTGATTTGAAATATTTCCCAATGACACTAGAATTATTACTTACATATTTTATTATTTATTTTTTGAGACAAAGTCTCACTCTGTCACTGAGGCTGGAGTGCAGTGGGGTGATCTCAGCTCACAGCAACCTCTGCCTCCTGGGTTCAAGAGATTCTCCTGCCCCAGTCTCCCGATTAGCTGGGATTACAGGTGCCCACCACCATGCCCAGCTAATTTTTGTATGTTTAGTAGAGAGAGAGTTTTACCATGTTGGCCAGGCTGGTCTCAAACTCCTGACCTCAAGTCATCCACCTGCCTTGGCCTCCCAAAGTGCTGGGATTGTAGGCATGGCATTACTTATATATTTTAACACAGACAAATGTTTTTCACACACAAATAAATTAGAATGACTGTACCAATATTATTACAACTTAAAACAACATATATTTATTCTCACAATTTCCATGGGTCAAGAGCCTAGGCATGGCATGGGTGGTTCCTCTATGCTCAGAGTGTAACAGGCTGTAAAAACTACTAGCTTGCCTGCATTCTTATCTGGAGAGCCACTCACTTCTAAGCTCATTCAGGTATCTAACAGATTCTTTATCTTTCAGCTGTATGGAAAAGAGCCCAGCTTTCTTCTGGCTGCTGCCTGAAGGCTTCCTGATGTTCCTTTTGAATTCATAAACAGCAAACGCAGAGTCTTCAACTTCAGGGAGAGCCCAGTCCCTTTTTTTTAAAGAGATTTCACTTAGGTCAGGTCTACTCAGGATAATCTATTTGATTAATCTGAGACCTTAATTACATCTGCAAAATCCTTTCACTTTTACCATATTCTATCCCTAGAAGCAAACCATAGTTTCCACCCACATTAAAGGAAAATGGATTATTCAGAATAATAGCACCAGGGGGAGAGGATCACTGGGGCCACTTTAGTACTCTATTTGCCCCAGGGATAATAATGTCTTTAAAAAACTTATTGTTATAATAAATTATGTAGCATAAGTAAGCACTTGTCAGAGCCTGTACCTGAAATACAGTTCAGGTATGAAAAATATTAGACCATGTTGTGGTGGGGGTTGGGCAAGGGTGGAGGCAGGGGTCTGATGGTGAAGAAGGAATTAAATATAACACCTCCTGGAACTTTGACTCAAATTTCAGAAAGAGAGATACACAGAAGATTTAGTGTAAAAATAGATCAGAATGTATGAGACAATAGATGTCAGCACACAAGACATTTACACTTTTCAAAAATATTAACTCAAAATTAATAACAGACCTAAATATAAAATGCAAAATAAAATTCCCAGATGATAAGTGGAGAAAAATTTTGGTGTTGTGATGACTTTTTAGAAATAACACCAAAGGCAAGATCCATGACAAAAAGAATTAGACTTCATTAAAATTTAAAAATTCTGCTCTGTAAAAGAAACTGTCAAGAGAAAGACAAGGCATAGATTAGAAGAAAGCATTTACAAAAGATATACCTGGTAAAGGACTACTACCCAAAATACACAAAGATCACCTAAATCTCAACAATAAGGAAAACATCCCTGTTAAAATATGGGCCAAATACCTTAACACACACTTCACCAAAAAAGATATTAGATGGAAAGTAAGCATAGGAAAAGTTGCTCCACACCATATGTCATCAGGGAAATGAAAATTAAAACACTGAAATATCACTGCATGCCTTTAGAATGGCCAAAACCCAGAACCCTGTTTACACGGAATGCTCACAAGGACACAGGGCAACAGGAATTCTTATTCGTTGCTGCTGGGAGTGCAAAATGGTACAGCTACTTTGGAAAACAGTTTGGCAGTTTGTCACAAAACTTAGCATACTCATATATATAATTCCGAAATCATGTTTATTACTATTTACCCAAATGAGTTAAAAATTTAAATACACTAATTGGCATGGCAGTGTCCAGGGCTGGTGCCCCCCATGGAGGCATGGGGAAGCTGCATATGATGCCCTTGTGTTTCAGAAAAGCACAGAGCAACATTTTGTAGAGAAGATTGAGAAGTACTGGAAAACAGTACAATCAAGTGCTTTTTATAAATGCTTGAATTTGTTCCTGCACAAGTCCTGTGGGGTACTTAACTCTAATCTGATCAAGCATTTTTACGGATGGCTCAGATATAGACATACCAGGGTTTCACAAAGCAGGGGCAGATGATACTTGTTAGATGATCCTGCTACCAGGGACAGAGCTGGTCTGGAGGCTGCTACAGCTCTACAGACACTTGCTGCTGGCAGCTGCCGACCAAGGGCATGCAGAAGCATTATAAGCATGCTGTCAGGCAGAGTTTCCAGCTTCATTCAGATGAAGACAACCCTGAGAGAATCCAGTAGATGATTTAAAAAGCCATTGAAGATGCTGACTGGGTCATGAACAAATATATATATACACACACATATAATATATGTATAATATATGTTATATATTTTATTATATATTTACATATATAACATATAATATATATTTTATTATGTTATATGTTATGTTTATTATGTTTATATATGTTATACATATTATATATAACATATATATTAATATTATATATATAAAATATAAAAAACTGAGAACCTAGAGAGTGAGCTGTGCTAAAGACATTGGAAGCTGAGAACCCTCTCTTCTGGAGCTTACCAGCAACAGTGGTAGTTTTGAAAGATCCACTGGCATCGTCGGAAGAAAGAGGAAGAAATCACGGGAGGAGAAGCTGACCTTGCTCAGAAGGCCCTTCTCGCCAGAGTCTTGTTTCCAGCATCATTTATGTTTGCACTTCTAGTTTGTTATGATGTGAAACTTGAGGAAAATGTGTTTTTTTGTTGTTGTTTGTGTTTTTAAAGTTTTTGTTTGTTTGTTTGTTTTCTTTCATCTGAAAGTGATTCGTTGATTCTGGAGGTCTCTTTACTATTCTTTGAGTCCCAGAGCAGGTGTCCTCTCAGGTACAAGGAAAAAAGCATAGATAGGTTTTAGAACCAGAAAGATCTGGAGTTGAATCCCAGCCCAGTGGCTTTTCAAGGGTATTGTCTTCAAACTCACCTTCCTCCTTTGTGAGAATAAAATAAGATGAAGTTGAAGCGCCTCACACAGAATATGGCACAAGGTAATGCCTGTAAGTGTCCTCTCTCAGGATGCCGCCCTGCCCTGCCCCTTCCTCTGCTCGCACAGTGTTTTGCACATCTCTGCTCCAGCATGCACTGTGTTGGGTCTTAGTTATTTGTTTGTAAGCTTATCCTGTTCCTGCTTGTAGCCCCTAAACCCTCAGAGTTGTCACACACTAAGCAGTCTGCCAAGGAGCTGCTCTTCCTGACCACTGTATCTCCAAGCCCAAGGAGGTAGAAACCCTGGGCCTTGCCTTCCAGGAGTTAACGGTGTCCTTGAAGTGGTGCAATACATACTGTGTGAATCAAGGAAGAACGCCAGAGCAGCTGTGGTGGACACTGGCCTTTTCAGGTTTCTGTGCACCTGTAATCTGTCTCAGCCGGATCTTCCCTGCCTTGCCACCATGGTGGAAGAATGGAAGGGAAAGAGAGTAGGAAGGTGGGCTCGGGGAGAATTGGACAGAGTCAGCCAGAAGATACAGAGAGAAGCCTCACTAGGACTTGAGTATTCCCCAGAGGCACTCAGCCACAGGGATGATCTAGCATGTGTTTTTATCCTTGCAATTATGTGACTTAAAGTGACTCAGAGACGTCTATATGTGTGTATGTACTCCACTGACTAACAATGAAGTAAATATATGAATTTCTGGGAAAAAACTTATATACACACAAAAGTCTGCACACAGATAATTATAACATCTTTATTCATAATTGTGAAAACAAAGAAGTAACTAAGATAAGATGTGCTCCCATAGATGAATGTTTTAAGTTAAAATAACTTAGGTACATCCACACAATGGAATATTATTCAGCACTAAAAAGAGATGAGATACCAAGCTATGAAAAAAACATGGAGAAACCTTAAATGCGTATTATCATGTGAAATAATCCAATCATAAAAAGATTCATACTATATAAGTCCAATGACATGACACTCTGGAAAAGACATTACAATGATTGGTGTTGCTAGAACTTAGTGGGGAAGGAGGGATAAATGGTGAAGTACAGAAGATTTTCAGGGCAGTAAAGCTATTCTGTATATTACAATGGTGTCGGTGTCATTATATATTTGTCTATACTTACAGAATGTAGAATACCAAAAGTGAATTCTAATGTAAATTAGACTCTGGTGATAATTTTGTGTCAATGTGGGCTCATCAAATATAACAAGTGTGCCACTCTTGTAGGGGATATTAATAATAAGGTTATGTGTATCAGGACAGTGTTACATGGGAAATCTCTGTACTTCTGCTTAATTTTGCTGTGAACCTAAAAGTACTCTTTAAAAAAAAGTCTATTTTAAAAATTAAAGATACATCATGCTAACATAATCAAAGAAAGCTTGAGTAACCGTATTAATTTCAGACAGAGCAGATTTCAAATTAAGGAAAGTTATTAGGGATATAGGGGATATTACATAAAGATCAAAGTGATGATTCTCCAAGAATACCTGACAACCCTTAATAGGTGTGAATGTGAAAACAGGTTCAAAATTCATGGGAAAACATAGAACTGCAAGAAGAAATAGATAAATCTGGAGTTTCACACCTCTTTGTCAATAATTGATAGATTTAACAGGCAAAAAATCAGTAAGGATATAGTGAAATGAATGACGCCATTAGTCAACTAGATCTATTTGACATTTATATAATACATCATTCCCAAACAGCAGAATACACATTTTCCTCAAACCTATGTGCAACATTCTCCAAGACAGACCATATTTCTGGGCCATAAAACACCCTTTAACACATTTAAAGAATAAAAATTATACAAAATATGTTCTCAGATCGCAATGAAATCAAATTAAAAATTAATAACTTGAAAATATCTGAAAAAATCCCAAATATTGGGAGATTAAACAACACACATTTAAATATCACATGGGTCAAAGAAGAATTCTTAAAAGAAATTAAAAATACTTTGAAATAAGTTAAAAGAAAAACACAAACAAAATTTGTGGAATACAGAAAAATAGTGCTTACTGGGAAATTTATAGAATTGAATACATATACTAAGAAACAATGATCTAAACTCAATAACCCAAGTTTTCTGCTTTAGGAAACTAGAAAAGGAAGAGTCAATTACATTCAAACTAAGCAGAAAAAAATAAATAAAAATTGTGGCACGTATCAATGAAACTGAAAACAGAAAATTAATAGAGAAAAATCAAGGAAATAAGGCAGTAAAATTGCTAAACCTGTAGTCAGGCTGCATTAGTTTGCTGGGGTTTGTATAACAAAACAGCAAAGCCTGATGGCTTAAACTGTTTTTTAATATTTAGATATTTATTTTCTCACAGTTGTGGAGGATAGAGGTCCAGGATCAAAGAGTAGGAAATTTTAGCTCCTCCTGAGGCCTTTCTCCTCGACTTGCACATAGCTGCCTTCTTGATGTGTGCTCACATGAATTTTCCTTATTGTGTGCAGAACCCTGGTGTATCTTTATGTGTCCACATTTTCCCATCTTATAGGGACATCAATTAGATTAAATTAAGGTCTATCCTGATGGCCTCATTTTAACATAGTCACCTCTTCAGAGCTGTCTTTCCAATTGTACTCACATGCTGAGTACCAGGAATTAGAACTTTAACATATGAATTTTGGGGGCACAATTCAGCCCGGAATAAAACCTAACCAAAAAACAACATAGGGAAAACACACATTTGTAATATCAGAGATAAAATAGCTGCCATCACCACTGTTCTAATGAGTATTAAGAGAATTTTAAAGAAATAGAGGAACAACTCCATACCCTCAAATTTGTTAAATACAGATTAAATGTACCAATTTCTTGAAAACACAAACTACCAAAAATAATACAAAGATAAATAATTTGAAAAGGGCTATATGTGTTAAAAAGAAGAATAATGGTTGCCAAAGACTGAGAAAGGGTATTGGGGAGGTGGGGGAGAAGTGGGGATGGTTAACAGGTACAAAAATATCATTAGAGTGAATAAGATCTAGCATTTGATAGCACAACTGAGTGATTACAGTCATCACTCATTTATTGTATATTTTAAAATAACTAAAAGAGAATAATTGGAATGCTTGTGACACAAATAAATAATAAATGTTTGAGGTGATAGATACTGCATTTACCCTAATGTGCCTATTACCCATTATATTCCTATATAAAAAAAAATTGAATCAGTGATAATAACCTTCAAAAACTAGAAATCACAAGGCTCAGATGGTTTCACTGGTGAATTCTGCTGAACATTAAAAAATTCTGATTGTGTAATCATTTTTTTTTTCAGAAAATTAGAAGCAGAAGGAACACTTCCTAACTAACTCTGTGAAGCCAGAATTATCCTAACATCAAAACCAGACAAAAACATTATAAGAAAGAAAAATTATAGAGGGATCTGTTACATGAACACAAATGAAAAATTTTCAACTAATTATTAGCAAATGATTCTGAAAATGTATACAAATAATTATATAGCACTACCAAGTATTATTTATTTCAGGTTTTTCAAGGATGGCTCAACATTAAAATAATAAGAGGTAAACAACAATTACACAGAAAGGGCTAAAATAGAAAGGACAATTTTTCAATGGAAAATTGCTAAATAAGCAAGATAGTAAATTTTGATAGATTTGACTAGTCTTTTTCTGTGACCTTAGGGGGAAAAAAAAAAAAGCTTATTTTAGTACTTTCAGGTTTCTGTAAAAATATACCATAAACTTGGTGGCTTACAAACAATAAATATTTATTTCTCATGGTTCCAGAAACTGGGAAATCCAAAGTCGAGGTACCACAGAATTTGTGTCTGGTGAAGGCCTGCTTCCCAATCAAAGGCCATTTCTCACCATAACCTCCAATAGAGGAAGGGTAATGGAGCTTTCTGGGGTCTTTTTTTTTTTATAAGGATATGTATCCCATTCATAAAGGCTGAAGACTTCATCATCCCTGAAAAGCCCTACCTCCTAATACTATCATCTTGAGAGTTAAGATTTCAATATATGCATTTTGGGGAGACACCGCAGGTCAGGTATCCTTAATTAAATTTAAGAATGTAACGTAAATGCATGATAGGCTATAGGAGCTTCTAGAATCAAGTTAAGAAAAACAGTTTGAATGCAGTTTGAAAAGCACCAAGAACAGTAAGTTCACTCATAGTAACACTCATAGTGCTGTGTAAAATGGGGAGCTGTATTTTAGGAAATATAAATAGGAAATTCATACAGAAGATATCACTGAATTAAGAAATTTGGATATGATCTGTATTATTCCAGTGATATTTGTATCTTCCTGGTACATATTTTGTGGAAGAAATAAGCTTATTTTAAAAAACTGGCCTAGGATAGAAAATTATACAGATCTTGCCCAGTTCCTGTCCTACCCCAAAGACTGTTTACTTCCTTATTGTGAGCAAAGTAACTTTCCAGTAGAGCCTTATTTTTGTTTTTAATGAATGCCTATTATTATTAGCCAAATTCTAAATTATTGATGCACATTTTACATTAAGGAAACTATTCTTTTCATTGGAAAGAATTTCATACAAATGTCAAGAAATCTTACTTCAGACTTCCTGGCCAATATGGATGACTAGAAGCAGCTAGTGTATGCAGCTCTCATGGAGAGAAGGAAGAGTGGTGACTAAACACTAGCTCTTCAACTGGACTATCCAGGTGGACACATTGGGATTCATCAAGGAAACAGCTTGACCCACAGAAAATAGAGACGAGCGAGACAGGACAACTGACCATCTGCGAGTGGCATGGAGCCAGGTTTCCCCCACCATGGAAAAAACAGTAAGTGAGAGTCCCCAAGGACCCACACTTCTGCAACCCTGGGCTCAGGAGATCCCTCATGACCCCTCACAACAGAGGCCTCCAGACCTACATGGAGAGCTATGTGGGCAGAGACATTGTTTCATCACAGGCGGAGTCCTTGGAGCCTTGGATCCCTAAGAGCTCCAGCACCAGCAGCTGTAGCTCCGGAAACAGGGGAGGCTAGGTTCACTTGCATGCCCCCAGAAAAGGGGTCAAATCCACAGAGCTGAGCAGTAATGGACTACAGGCCTTACCTACCCTGCATCTCACAGGATAAGGCCCACTTGCCTGAAACCCTAGCCAGGTCACCCCAGCTCTGACTGAGTAGAGGCCAGAACCACCTCTACACTTCCTTGGGACAGCAGAGGGAAAGCAAGCAGGCCACAATTTTGGCTGTTCCACAGCCCTTGCTCCTGTTGCCCTCATGCTCAGGAAGGTTTGTGGTAATTAGGAACTAATGTGGACTCCAAGCACAGTGTAGCTGCATTACAGAAAAGTGGCCAGACTCTCTTCTGCATGAGTCCCCACCTCTGCTACTCTTCATGTCCAGTGGCTCTCAACCTGGTCTCCCAGCACAACCACCTGCCCCCAGCCTAAACACTTCAGTCAGTGGTTCCTCTGCATTTCTCTGAAGAGGAAATTGCAGAGAAATCCTGCCACTCCTCTGCCATTGCAGCTGCAGTGGTACTGCCCTTGCTGTCCTTGGGCTGGGGAAGGAACAAAGGGCCTGGCCTCTTCAGCACACCACAGCCATTGTATGATAGAGAAGCCCAGTCTTTCTTCCCTATGAGCCACGCCCAACTCTTCACCAAGCAGGGGTCCTGGCTTAGAACTGCAGAAGAGCTTTCCTATCCCTGGGTGAGCATACCTACTGGTAGTGGCTCCGTAATTCCCTGGGGAGGGGCTCCCAGAGGTAACCAACCAACCCTGTGCCTCTGTCATGGCCACTGTTCTGCTTCTGCTGCCCTCAAACTGTGGAAGAAACAAAGAGCCTGAGGGCTTTATTCATGCTTCTAGCACTACACAGTCACCATATAAAAAGGAGTCCAGTCTCTCTTCCTTGTGAAGCCTTGACCCCCAACTCTTCACCAAGTGGGGCCCCCAGCTTGGGACAGCAGCAGAGTGGCTCCACCCCAGCTGAACATCCCAGTCCAGCTGCTTTGCATTTCTCTGAGGTGGAGCTCCCAGAGCAACTGAAAGCCCCTCTGCCACTGCTGCTGTAGTGATACTGCCCTTGCTCCTCTTGGACTGGGGAAGAAGCAAAGACCCTGAATGCTTTAACCACACATCCAGCAAACCACAGCCAACCTAGGGAAAAGAGGCCAGTCTGTCTCCCAGAAGAATCCCCTGCCCTCTTTGCTTATAAAGAAGGGGCCCCTGGCTCGGGCTTACAATGCAATGACCCTATCACAGGCTGATTGCACCAACTGGTAGCAGCTCTGCATTTCTCTAGGAAGAAGCCCCAAGAGACAAGTGAAAGGCCTTCTGCCACAGCCATTGCCAAGGTCTTTCATTAAAGCTGGGAGAGAACATAAAGCCTGAGCTCACCTTAGGGATGCAGAGTGCAGCTGAGGAGTGTCAAGTAGGGATCTGCAACCAGCACTTGAGTGGGAGAGGAGCCCACACTTTCAGAGCATTGTGAGGGAGCTTGGTTGCCATTGTGAGGAAACAGGAGCCATGTGACTGAGCAAGAACCTTTAACTACTGGCCATTACACTCAGGCACCATCTACTGGATTACATCCCAAATTTCAACAACAAAAATATTTTGCTGATATACCCACCTGTGAAATCAAGAGCAAAAATTGAGTTAAAAATAAAAACCTACATAAAACCTTGATATTCTGAAAACATCCAGAAAAGAATTAAACTGACTGTGTTCAAATTATACCACAGTTAAACATCACCCCACAGAGATGAGAAAGAATATCAACCTACAAAGATGAGAAAGAGCCAGCACAAGTACTCTGGCAACTCAAAAATCAGGGTGTCTTTTTTTCCTCCAAATGATCGCATTGGTTCCCCAGCAAGGGTTCTTAACTCGGATGAAATGTCTGAAATGACAGAAATTGATTTCAGACTGTGGAGAGGTCTGAATGGAGAAAGATCATTGAGATTCAGGAGAAAGTCAAAACCCAACCCAAGGAATCTAAGGATTACAGTAAAATGATTTAGGAGCTGAAAGATAAAACAACCATTATAAGAAAAAAAAAAAAAAACTGATTTGATAGAGCTGAAAAATACACTACAAAAGTTCCATAATGCAATCACAAGTATTAATAACAGAATAGGACAAACTGAGGAAAGAATCTCAGAGCTGAAGACTGATTCTCCAAACTAAGTTAGACAAAAATAAAGAAAAAAAGAATAAAAAATGAACAAAAACCTCTGATAAATAGTGCATTATGTAAAGAGATCAAATCTATGACTCATTAGTGTCCCTGAAAGAGAGGGGGATAGAGCAGACAACTTAGAAAACGTATGTTAGTATATTTTTCATGAAAATGTCCCCAACCTTGGTTAGAGATGCCAACATTCAAATTCAGGAAATGCGGAGAACACATTTGAGGTAATATACAAGAAGACCATCTACAAGACAAAATCATCAGATTCTCCAAAGTGAAGATGAAAGAAAAAATAATGTTAAGAAGCAGGTAGAGAGGAGGGGCAGGTGATCTGAAAAAGGAACCCCATGAGTAGACCTTTCAGCAGAAACCCAACAAGTCAAAAGGGATTGGAGGCCTATATTCAAGATTCTAAAAGAAAATAATTTCCAACCAAGAATTTTATATTCAGCCAAACTAAGTTTCATAAGCAAAAGAGAAAAATCCTTTTCCGACAAGTAAATTATAAGGGAATTTATTACTACCAGACCTGGCTTACAAGAGGTCCTGAAAGGAGTGCTAAATACGGAAAGGAAACACTGTTACCAACCACTACAAAAACAAACTTAATTACACAGATCATTGACACTATAAGACAACCACACAAACATGTCTGCATAAAAATCAGCCAACAACACAATGGCAGGATCAAATCCACATAGATCAATGTTAACCTTGAATTTAAATGAGTTAAATGTCCCAATTAAAAGGCACAGAGTGTAAAGCTGATAAAGAAGCCAGATCCAACAGCGTGATGTCTTCCAAAGACCCTTCTCTCCTGCAATAACACCCATAGGCTTAAAATGAAGGGATGGAGAAACATTTATCAAGCAAATGGAAATCAGAAAAAAGCAGAGGTTGCTGTCCCAGTGTCAGACAGAACAGACTTTATACCAACAAATATAAAAAAGAAAGATGTGCATTACATAATGGTAAAGGGTTCAATTCAATAAGAAGACCTAACTATCCTAATAATATATGCACCCAACACAAGAGCACCCAGATTCATAAAGCAAGTTCTTAGAGATCTAAGAAGAGACTTACTTCCACACAATCGTAGTGGGAGACTTCAGTACTGACAGTATTCGACAGATCATCAAGGCAGAAAACTAACAAAGATATTCAGGATCTGATGTCCACACTTCACCAAATAGACCTAAGAGACAACTACAGAACTCTTGACCCCCAAACAATAGAATACACATTCTTCTCCTCTGTACATGGCACACACTCTAAAATTGAACATACAATGGGCCATACAACAATCCTCAGCAAATTAAAAAAAAAAAAAAATCATCATACCAACCGCACTTTCCCAACACAGTGCAATAAAAAATATAAAAATGCTAAGAAAATTGCTCGAAATGATATAATTACATGGAAATTAAACAACCTGCTCCTGAAAGACTTTGGGTAAACAATGAAATTAAGGCAGAAATAAAGACATTCTTTGAAACTAGAGAAAAAAGACAACATACCAGAGTCTCTGGAACATGGCTAAGGCAGTGCTAAGAGGGAAGTTTATAGCACTAAATGTCCACATCAAGAAGTCAGAAAGATCTCAGATTAACAACCTAATATCACATCCAGAGGAACTCAGGAAATAAGAGCAAACCATCTCCAAATCTAGCAGAAGACAAGAAATAGCCCAAATCTATCCGGGAGCAGTGGCTCTCACCTGCAATCCCAGCACTTTGGGAGGCTGAAGCTGGCAGATCACTGTGGTCAGGAGTTCGGGACCAGCCAACTACACCAAAAAGTAACCCAAATCAGAGCTGAACTGAAGGAAATAGAAGCACATACACACACGATCAATAAATCCCTGAGTTGGTATTTTGAAATAATTAACATAAATAGACTGCTAGCTAGACTAATAAAGAGAAAGAATATTCAAATAAACATAATCAGAAATGACAGAGAGCATTACCACTGACCCCACAGAAATACAAAAAAAAAAAAAAAAAAAAAAAAACCCTCAGAGACTACTATTAAATTGGTGCAAAAGTAATTGCAATTTTCACCATTACTTTCAATGGCAAAAACCAGAGTAACTTTTGCACCAACCTACAATTCTATGCACACAAGCTAAGAAATCTTGAAGAAATCAACAAACTCCTGGAAACATACAACCTCCCAAGACTGAACCAGACAGAAATTGAATCCCTGAACAGAGCCATAGCAAGTTCCAAAATTGAATCAGTAATAAAAAGCCTACTAATAAGAAAAAACACAGAACCAGATGGATTCACAGCTAAATTCTATCAGATGTGTAGGGAAGAACTGATACCATTCCCAAATGAATAAAAATTGCTCTACCATAAAGACACATACATACATGTGTTGATCATAGCATCGTTCAGAATAGCAAGGACATATAATCAACCTAAATGCCCATGAACGGTAGATTGGATACAGATATTGTGGTACTCATACATCATGGAATACCACACAGCCAAAAAAAAAAAGAAAAACAAAAACACAAGACCTTATTCTCTGCAGCAACATGGATGGAGGTGGAGGCCATTATCCTACGCAAACTAATTCAGGAACAGAAAACCAAATACTGCATGTTCTCACTTATAAGTGGGAGGTAAACATTAAGAAAACATGGACACAAAGAAGGGAACAACAGCCACTGGGCCTACTTGAAGTTAGAGGAAGTGGGAGGAGAGAGAGGATTAAAAAGAACTGCATAGTGGGCACCATGCTTATTATCTGGGTGATGAAATAATCTGTACACCAAACCCCCATAGCACACAATTTACCTACATAACGAAACTGCATGTGCACTTCTGAATGTAAAATAAGTTGTAAAAAATAAATCTTATTTCAGTGATTGGACCATTTGACCATTAGCAATGACATATTACCATTTCAACTGGTTATACTACTTTAATGCTATAATAGCAACATTGACTACTCAGGGTAAAAGACAAAATGCGGGCCGTCAATTATGGTCAATAAAACATTAACACTGTACGAGAAAGTTTCTTCTTTTATGTCAAGAGAGACAATTTGATTATACTGAAATATTAGTTTGTTTACATAATTGTAATCAAATGTTATCATTGTACAGATAAACACATTTTCAAATATAGCAATGTATATACTTTTAAAGAGCATGAACTTACTTTTCTGGTTAGATGTCCAGAGTTTTAGTAGGAATCCCTTGAACGACCACAGTCCAATCACTAATTTTAAATGATAAACAACTGTGATCCAGAAAGTTCAAAGAGCTTATGTAAGAGGACTGAGATGGTAAGTGGTCGGGCCAATGTCATCACCAAAGTCTTCAGCATTTGAAAAAGTGACATTGATACCTGGACTCCTAATGGCCTTCTTACAATGTCCTGGGAGAAAGGCACACATTTTTTTTTAATTCATAATTTTTTTAGTCTGCTGCTAACATGTACAATGATCAAACAGGATTTGACTATTTAAACTCATTAATATTTTATAAGTCAGAGTATTAGCAACTGACAGCTAGTGAAGTAACACATGGCTTCAATTTGTCTCATTCCAACTGATGATGTATGCTTTGATCACTTGACCTAGGTGGTATTTTCCAGACTAAATTTATTCTTATTCCCTTTGTAATTAATAATTATTCTATAAGGAGATACACTAAAACTTTAAGAATACACTGTTTCTCATGAAACTTTTAATTTTTTCATATATTTATATCAGAAAAGACACATAGTTTTGTACTTTGTCAATGGGTTAACTCCATATCATTGTATCATTATTTAATTTGCTCCTTAAAATGGTCCTGGTTTGGTCAGTGGGAATCCCTTTACCTAGTTTCAATGTCTTTTCCATGCATCTGCATCATTATTTTAGAGAGTTCACTTGCTTTCTGGCCCAGGATACCCAGGATCATCTTGTAGTTTTTCTGGCCCAGCCGTTAAGCCAACATTTTTCTGAGGACAGTAGCTGGTTTTTATTTTTAGTGGAGAATAATATTTAGAAGTTATATCCGTGTTGGGTATGCACACTGTTGTTGAGACATTATTGTTCCCCAGCCTTTTCAATGGACAGGGCTAAGGAATATATGTATGTACAAACACAAGTAGTGTAAAATATTTACATATTTAATTATAGTACAATATATAATACAGTGAAAACTTATGTGTATATTTGTTTCTGTATCCATCTATATGTTTTGAAAACCATGAATTCACAATGAAGCCTCTGATTCCAGACTATCACCATGCTTTCTTATAATATTTTCCTTTTCCATATTTATAATTTCTTCTGTAACAGTGAGAAAATTAGTTCCCACTGTTTTCTAAACATACATGAATATATATATATATATATTCTAAACATATATATGTTTGGTGTGTATGTATGTGTGTGTATATATATATATATTTCATGAGTCCTTACATGCATTATCAAACTCCTATTGCTGCCATTGCTACCAGCTTCACCCAACATGGTTGCCCTCCTCACACTTCTCAGAATTCTGTTGCTTTTTCATGGCTCCCTTCCTCACCACGCTCTGGCAATGATACCATGCAGCTGAACTTCACCCTGCCTATCTTTTCCCTTCTCAGCCACTTTGTGTACTTACACCTCGCTCCAGGATACCCTTCTCTAAGGATGCCCTCCTTATCCTGATCAAGTTCTGATACTCTTGCTAGATTGCTTCCCATGCTGATGCTTTCCTCACCTTGCTGAATCTCTGGCACTTGTCACTAGATGCTGCCTCTAGTTAACACCCTGTTTTTCCTCCCATCAGGCTCTGATGCCTTGAACCGGACTGAAACATTTGGAAATGTTATGTACTTTTGCTAGATTGATGAATCTACTTTTTCTGAGATGGTTATAGCCATTGAAATTTTGTTTTTAGTGGTATTAACATGGTCTATTTTTTCTATTTTATTTTAAACCTATTTTTGTCTTTATAAAGTTTGTTGCTTATGATCATCATATAGTTATGATGTGTGATTTTATCCAATCTGAAAATCTCCTCCTTTTAATTGAAGTATTTATACCACAGCAGTTTAGTGTGATTACTGATATACGTAAGTTGTACTATGTCATCTTGCTGTCTGTTTTTTATTTGTCTCATCTGTTGTTTATTATTTTACACTTTATTGTTAATGTTTTTCTCCCTTTTTTGGATTTTTTTATGATTAAATTTTATTTCCTTTGTTGTCCTAGTAACATTTTTTGTTGTTGTTGTTACTTTAGTGATTAGTTCAGGGTTTAGTGTGAACATCTTTAACTTACCACAATCTGTCCTTAAGTGATATTATATCACTTCACATGTAGCATAAAAGCCCTTTAAAATTTAGTATTAGAATAACGATGTTTCTTAGATAATTTAGGCTGTTTAACAAAGTACCATGGGCCACACAACTTACACACCATGTAAATTTATTTTTCACAGTTCTGGAGACTGGGATGTCCAAGATCAAGTCACTGGTAGATTTAGTTTCTGGTGAGAGTCCATTTCCTGATTCACAGGTGGTGCCTTTTAGTTGTGTCCTCACATAGTCAAAGGGGCAGGGCTTCTTTCTGGGGCCTCTTTTGTTAGAACACTAATTCCATTCATGAGGGATCAACCTTCATGACCTAACTACCTCCCAAATGACCCCTACTTCTCATACCATCACTTTGTGAAAAGGTTTCAACATATGAATTTTGGGTGAACACGAACTATGTTAACTATAAAGTATCTGTGTGTGTGTGAAGCATTGGTGAAGAGTATTAAAGCAATGCAAAAAGATGAGTAGGACTTTGAAACTGCCTTTAAATATGTTATACTGTTGCTTCTGTTTAGAACCATCTGCAGAACACAAAGTCATATTAACTTGGTTCTTCTGGTACAAGAATTCTAGAAATAGATTGTCTACACAATGTCTTCAAAATGCCAGAAACCTTATAAAAATACTACATTTGATTAAAGAGAATTTCACTGATAAGATCTCACAGTTTTATGGAAAGGCATTATCTTACAAGGTTTTATGAACCATTATTGTATGCTATTTTACATGCAAAATGTAAATATTTGTCTCTTGAAAAAAATTTCCAGCTCCAAACTAGTTTTGAACACACTGATTGTTTTCAATTTTACAGAGTCTCAGTAGAGATTCTTAGTAAAGATTTAAACATTCTTAGTACAGAGATCCTGTGAACAAACCTTTTAATTAACTAATTATTTTCAGAACTTATATGACTATATTGTTATATATCTTCTATTTTTCTTACCTATATTTCCAATTCATCCTTTTCTACTCTGCTCTCTGCCTTGAAAGACTGACCTGTATGTGTTGCAGCAACAGATTTCCTAGCTCTCTAACTTTACTACGGGTTTGACTTACAACATAAGAAGAAAGAAAGACATTCAGGTACTTGTTCCTTCAGTTTCAGTTCTACTGGTTTTTCCTATTTTTGTCCCTGATAGAAAATCATGATTCCTAAACACAGCCTTTCACATATGAATCTTTCTTTTCATGTTTAGGTTAGGTTCTCCTCCTTATATTCCTTTATCTTACATCAGTAACAGTTAATAACACTAGGTTACTGTAATTTCCCTTTTGGCTTATTTAGAATCCGTCCATACCTTGGAAGTAGCAAAGCTGTTCCTGAAATGTCCTTCCTGCTGAGGTATTCTTTTATTCTTTTTTTTTTTTTTTTTTCCAGAATAACTATTAACATCTATTAGAACCCTACTGTTCCAGAGACTATAATTTAGGACAGTTGAATGCTATAAAGGGCCATGGAATATTGTTTAGTAGGCATAGTATTTAGTTTCATTTGTAATAAAAAAAAAATGGTTTTGAAAACTTTATTGAATTACTTGATCTCTCTAGGATTTATTTTTAACATCTATACAATAAATTTATCATATTAGGTGATTCCTAGAGTTCTTTTAAACTTGAATACACTTGAGATGCTATTTTCTTAGCCATTATACAAGGTACTCTATCAGAGCATTAATAAATTTACAGGGGGTTGAGGTAGAGCAAAATGGTGGAACAGAAGGCTCCACCAATCATTTCACCCACAAGGATACCAATTCAACAACTATTTACACTAAAAAAAAACCTTAATAAGAACCAAAAATCAGGTGAGCACCACAGTACCTTGTTTTAACTTCATATCTCTGAAAGAGGCACTGAAGAGGAAATAAACAAAATCATACAAAACAAAAGCAGTCATCAATCGCTGACAGCACCCTTCCCTCGCAGTGGTGGCATGCTGCAGAGTGAGTTTCTGTGCACTAGGCAGCGGGACTATCTCAGTGCTGCCCTATTATAGCAGAAAAACAAAACCGGACCAAAGTCAGGTGACTCCCATCCATTGAGGGAACATTTAAGCCAGCCATAGTCAGAGGAGAATCCCGGTCTCAACATTGAAACTTGAGATCTCACATGGGCTAAAGTGCTCTGCGACCCTAAATAATTTTGAAAGGAAGTCTAGGCCACAAGGACTGCAAAACCTTGGGTGAATCCTAGCGCAGATAGAGGCCCAGAGCCAACAGACTGGGGAAACATGAGACCTATTGAGACATCAGCAAGGACAGCTACAGAAGTGCTGGCATCACCCTCTTCCTAACCCCAGGCTGCACAGTTCATGACTCCAAAAAAGACACTTTTCTTCTGACTGAGGAGAGGAGAAAAAAGACTGCGGAGGACTTTGCTGTGCCTCTTGGACACCAACTGAGTCACAGCAGAATAGGTCCATGGTCAGAGCTGTGAGGCCCCTTTTCTAGGCTCTAGCTTCTGGGTGACATTTCTAGACACTCCCTAGGATAGAAAGGAAGCTGCTGCCTTGAATGGTAGGACCCAGTCCTGGGAGGACTCATTACCTGCTAAATGAAGAGCCATTGGGCCCTGAATAATAAACACTGATACCCGGGTACTACATCAAGGGCCTTGGGAAAGACTCTGAGATTTGCTGGCTACAGGTGAGACTCGGTGCATTACCAGCTGTGGTGACTACAAGGCAAGACTCCTTCCCCTTCAAAAAAGCAAAGGGAAAGGAAAGAGGACTTGGCTTTAGACCTTAGGCACCAGCTTGGTTGCCGAAGTGGAGAGCACCAAGCAGGCTCTGGGGGCCTCAATTCTGGGACTTGACCCTCGAATGGCACTTCTGGACCTGCTCTGGCTCAGAGGGGAGCCCACTGCCCTGAAGGGTGAATCCCAGCCAGGCGGCATTCACCACAAACTTACTGAAGAACCCTTAGGGTTTAGGGGTACATTGGTTATAGTCTGGTCATACTCTCCATGGGCCTGGGATGGTAGTGGCCATTGGATGAGGCTCCTCTGGCTTTGGGAAGGCAAAAGAAGAGTGAGAAGGACTGTGTCTTGTGGTTTGAGTGCCAGCTCAGCCGCAGTACAATAGAACACAAGAATAGACTTCTAAGGATTTTCACTCTAGTCCCTGGCTCCCATATGGCACCTCTGGACCCATTTGGGGTCTGGGACAAATCACCACCCTGAAGGAAAAAAACACAAGTCTGACTGAGTTTGGCATCTGGTATTTTTAGAGTGCCAGACCTTGAGAGAACACAGGCGGAGGCGGTAGCTAGGGAGTGGTTACAGCAGGCCTTGGACAAGACCCTGTGCAGTACTGATTTTAGGTCTGATCCAGTACAGTCATAGTGATGATAGCCACAGGGTATCTGGGCTACTCCACCCCTAGTTTCAGGTGGCTCAGAATAGAGACAGAGACTCCATTTGTTTGGGAGAAAGTAAGAGAAGAGAACAATAGTGTTTTCCTGGTAATCCAGAGGAGTCTTTTGGACCTTGTCCAGGATAAGGTGGTACTTCTATAAGTCTGCAAAAAGCACAGTATTACTGTTTGGTGTACTCCTAAAGTAGATTCAGCTTAGATCACAACACCCAAAGTCTTTTGAATATTTGGAAAACCTTCCCAAGAAGAAAGGGTACAAACAAGCCCAGAGTGAGAAAACTACAATAAATACCTAATCTTTAATGCCCAGACACAGACAAACATCTTCAAGTATCAAGCGGATCCAGGAAAACATGACCTCACCAAATAATCTAAATAAGGCACAAGGGACCAGAGAAACAGAGGTATATGATTTTTCAGATAAAGTATTCCAAATAGCTGTTTTCAGGAAACTCAATAAAATTCAAGAAAACATGGGGAATGAATTCAGAATTTTATTAGATACATTTAATAAAGAGACTGAAGTAATTAAAAAGAATCAAGAATAAATTCTGGAGCCAAAAAAATGCAATCAGCATAATGAAGAATGCATCAGAATCCTTTAACAGCAGAACTGATCAAGCAGAAGAAAGAATTAGTGAGCTTGAAGACAGGCTATTTGAAAATATACATTCAGAAGAGACAAATGAAAATGAAGAAAAAGACTACTGCCTAAGTTCTCTCAAGACCTAGCACTCTAAAATCAACCTACAGGATCTAGAAAATAGCCTCAAAGGGACAAATATGAAAGTTATTGGCCTTAAAGAGGAGGTAGAGGAAGAGATAGCAGTAGAAAGTTTATTCAAGGGATAGTAACAGAACTTCCAAAACCTAGAGAAATATATCAATATAACCAAGTACAAGAAGGTTATAGAACACAGGACAGATTTAACCCAAAGAAGACTACCTCAAGTCATTTAATAATCAAACTGCCAAAGGTCAAGGATAAAGAAAATATTCTAAAAACATCAAGAAAAAAGAAACAAGTATGATACAATAGAACTCCCATACGTCTGGCAGACTTTTCAGTGCAAACCTTACAGACCAGGAGAGAGGGACATGACACATTTAAAGTGCTGAAGGGAAAAAACTTTTACCCTAGAACAGTATTAGATTGGTGCAATAGTTAGTGTGATTTTAGGTTTGTGCAAAAGTTATTGCATTAAAAGGGAATGGCAAAAACTGCAATAACTTTTGCACCAACATAATATAGCTGATGAAATTATCCTTCAAACATGAAGGAGAAATAAAGACTTTTCCAGACAAACAAAAGCTGAGGGATTTTATCAAAACCAGGCATTTTCTACAAAAATTTCCAGAGAAAGTTCTTCAATCAGGAAGAAGAGAATGTTAATGAGCAATAAGTAATTACCTGAAGCTACAAAACTCACTGATGATAGTAAGTACACAGAAAAACATGGAATATTATAACACTGGGATTGAGGTGTATAAACTACTCTTATCCTAAGTGGAAACACTAAATGATAAATCATTCAAAAATAAAAACTTCACCAATTTTTGAAGACATCAACATTATAATAAGATGTAAAAAAATAAAAAATTAAAGTGACAGGGTGAAAGTAATACAGGGAGTTTTTATTACTTTAATTTTTGCTTGTTTATGCAACAAAAGTTAAGTTGTTATCAGCTTGAAATTATAAGTCATATGATAATATTTGCTACCCTCATAACCTCAAACCAAAACCTACAAGAGATACACAAAAAATTAAAAGGAAGAAACTAAATCATATCACCAGAGAAAATCACCTTCACAAAAAAAAAGAGGACAGAAGGAAGAGAAGAGGGAAGAGAGGACCACAAAAAAACCGAAAAACCAATAACAAAATGGAAGAAGCTAAGTCGTTACTTATCGATAATAGCATTGAATGTATGGACTAATCCCTCTAATCAGAAGACATAGAGTGTTTGAATGGACAAGAAAATAAGAACCAATGATCTATTGCCTACAAGAGATACACTTCACATATAAAAGCACACAGAGACTAAAAATCAAGGGATGAGAAAAATATATTTCATGCCAATGGAAACCAAAAACGAGCACAAGTGACTACACTTAAATTAGACAAAATAGATTTCAAGACAAAAACTACAAGAGGAGGCAAAGTAAGTCACTATATAATGACAAAGGGGTCAATGTAGCAAGGTGATATAACGATTTTAAACATAGATGCACCTAACACTGGAGCAGCCAGATGTATAAAGTAAATATTATTAGAGCTAAAGAGAGAGATAGGCCTCAATACAATAATAGGTAGAGACTTCAACTTTTAGCACTGGGCAAATCTTCCAGACCAAAAATCAACAAAGGAACATTGGATTAAATCTGCACTATAGACCAAATGGATACAATAGATATTTACAGAACATTTCATCCAAGAGCTACAGAATACACATTTTTCTCTTCTCAGCACATAGATTATTCTCAAGGATATACCATATGTTAGGCCACAAAACAAGTCTAAAACATTCAAAAAAATTCAAATAATATCAAGCATCTTATCTGATGACAATATAATAAAACTAGAAATTAATAACAAAAGGAATTCTGGACATTATGCAATAAATGGAAATTAAAAACAATATGACCAAACTGAATGACCAATGTAGGTCAATAAAGGAATTAAAAAAGAAGTTTTAAAAAATTTTCTTGAAATAAATGACAATGCAAACACAACATACCAAAATCTATGGGATACACCAAAAGCAGTACTGAGAAAAAAGTGTATTGTAATTAGTTCCTACATTAAAAAAATAAAAAACTTCAAATAAGCAACCTAATGTTGCATCTTAAAGAGCCAGAAAAGCAAGAGCAAATCAAACCAAAATTAGTTAGAAGAAAAGAAATAATGAAGATTAGAGCAGAAATAAATGAAATTACAATGAAGAAAATAATACAAAAATTAATGAAAGAAAAAGCTGTTTTTTTGAAAAGTTAAACCAAAGTGACAAAATTTTAGCCAGAGTAACTAAGAAAATATGAGAGAAGATACAAATAAATAAAATTACAGATGATAAAGGAGACCTTACAACTTTTGAGTGTAGAAATTGAAAGGATCATTAGTGGGTACTATGAGCAACTATGTGCCAACAGGTTAGAAAATGTAGAAAAGTGGACAAATTACTAGACACATACAATCTACCAACATTCAACCATGAAGAAATTAAAAAACTAAGTAGAACATTAAGTAATGAAATCAAAGCTGTAGTAAAAATCTCCATCAGGGCCAGGCACGGTGGCTCATGCCTATAAACCCAGCACTTTGGGAGACTGAGGTGGTGGATCATGAGGTCAGGAGATCAAGACTATCCTGGCTAATACACTGAAACCCCATCTCTACTAAAAATACAAAAAATTAGCCAGATATGGAAACCCCATCTCTACTAAAAATACAAAAAATTAGCCAGATATGGTGGCAGATGGCTGTAGTCCTAGCTACTCAGGAGGCTGAGGCAGGAAAATAATGTGAACCTGGGAGGCAGAGCTTGCAGTGAGCCAAGATCATGCCACTGTACTCTATCCTGGGTAACAGAGCGAGGCTCCATCTCCAGGAAAAAAAAAAAAAAAAAAAAAAAAAAAATCTTGGCCAGGCGTGGTGACTCATGCCTGTAATCCCAGCACTTTGGGAGGCCAATGCAGGTGGACCATGAGGTCAGAAGATCAAGACCATACTGATCAACATGGGGAAACCCTCTCTCTACTAAAAATACAAAAATTAGCTGGGTGTGGTGGCGCATGCCTGTAATCCCAACTACTTGGGATGCTGAGGTAGGACAATCATTTGAACCAGGGAGTCAGAGATTGCAGTGAGCCAAGATCATGCCACTGCACTCCAACCTTGGCAACAGAGCAAGATTCCATCACACACACACAAAAAAAACTTCATGAAAAGCCAAGCACTTGTGATGGCTTCACAGCTGAATTCTATGAAACATTTAAGGAAGAACTAATACCAATTTTACTTAAACTATTCCAAAAAGCAGAGGAATATGGAATACTTTCATACTCATTCTACAAGGCCAATAATACCCTGATACCAAAACCAGGTGAAGACACATTCAAAAAAGGAAATTATAGGCCAGTATCTCTGATGAATATTGATGCAAAAATCCTCAACAAATACTAGAAAACTGAATTTGGCAATACATTAAAAAGATCATTCATCATGACCAAGTGTGATTTATTCCTGGGATGCAAGGATGGTTCAACACATGCGCATCAAACAATGTGATAATCATATGAACAGAATGATGGACAAAACCCATTTGATCATTTCAACTGATGCTGAAAAGTATTTGATAAGAATCAATATTCCCCTATAATAAAAAGCCCAAAGCAACAGTATAGAAGTAACATACCTCAACATAATACACCACCACTAAGATCATGCTAAATGGTGAAAAACTGAAAGTCTTTCCACTAAGTTCTGGAACATGACAAGGTGTCCACATTCACTACTGTTATTCAACATAGTACTGGAAGCCCTAGCTAGAGCAATTAGGCAAGAGAAAGAAATAAAAGGTATCCAAATTGGAAAGACAGAAGTCAAATTATTCTTGTTTGCAGATGATATGGTCTTCTATTTACAAAAACCTGACGGCTTCACACATAAAACCCTATTAGAACTGATAAACTAATTCAGTAAAGTTGCAGGATATAATATCAACATATGAAAATCAGTAGCATTTCTTTATGCTACAGCAGACAATCTGAAAAAGAAATAACAATGTAATCCCATGTAAAACAGCCACAAATAAAAGTAAATGTCTAAGAATTACTAAGAATTAAATACCAAAAATGCAAAAGGTCTCTATAATAAAAACTATCAAACCATAATAAAAGAAATTGAAGAGGACACCAAAAAAAAAAAAAAAAGAAAGAAAAGATATTCAATGTTCATGGATTAGAAGAATCAATACTGTTAAAACATCTATACTACTCAAATCAATCTACAGATTCAATGCAATTCCTATAAAAATAGCAATGGCATTATTCACAGAAATAAAAAAAATAACAATCCTTCAATGTATATGGAACCACACAAGACCCAGAATAGTCAAAGTTATCCTAAGTAAAAAATAAAACTGAAGGAATCACTTTACCTGACTTCAAATTATACTACAGAGCTATGGGAACCAAAACAGCATGGTACTGGCATAAAAAGAGATACATAGACTAATGAAACAGAATAGAGAACCCAGAAACTAATCCACACATTTATATCAAATTCATTTTCAACAAATGTTCTAAGAACATATACTGGGGGCAACAAATGTTCCAAGAACATATACTGGGGGAAAGACAGTCTCTTCAATAATGGTGCTGGGAAAACCGAATATCCATATGAAGAAAAATGAAGATATATACAAAATAGCCATATACAAAAATGAATCCAAAATGGACTAAAGACTTAAATTTAAGACCTCAAACAGAGAAACTACTACAAGAAAACATCAGGGAAATCTCTTTACAGACTGGTCTGGTCAAAAGTTTCTTGAGCACTACCCTACAAGCACAGGCAACCAAAGCAAAAGTGAGCAAATGGGATCACATCAAGTTAAAAAGCTTCTGCACAGCACTGTCATGTTTGTTGAAGCACTGTTCAAAATAACCAAAATTTGGAAGCAACCTGTGTTCATTAATAGATGAATGAATAAAGTTGTACTTATACACAATGGAGTACTATTCAGACATAAAAAAGAATGAGATCCTGTTATTTGCAACAACATGGATGAAACTGGAGGTTATTATGCTAAGTGAAATAAATCAGGTACAGACAAAATATTGCATGTTCTCATTAATTTGTGGAATCTAAAAATCAAAACAACTGAATTCATGGAGTTAGAGAGTAGAAAGATGGTAACCAGAGGCTGGGAAGGGAAACAGGGCAGTGTGGGGAGAGGTGTGAGAGTGGTTATTGAGTACAAAACATAGTTAAAAACAATAATGCCTAGTATTTTATAGCACAACTAAGTGTAATAATTTAATTGTACATTTTAAAATAACGAAAATACTATAATTGGATTGTTTGTAACACAAAGGATAAATGCTTGAGGGGATGGATATCCCATTTTCCATTATGTAATTAATAAGCATTGCATGCCTGTATCAAAACACCTCATGTACTCCATAAATATATATACCCGCTATATACCAACAAAAATCCAAACACAAAATTTTTGAAAGATTAAAAAAATTATATCCTATTTTTCGATGAGAATTTGCACTATTTTAGTTATAATACAGGTAGAAGACTCAGAAAACCAAATTCAACCTATTATTTCAACTAATGAAAAAAAAAAAGAAAAGCTATCAAATTGTTTGTCTACTTTTGAAAAGCAAAACTGTGTTATATATAAAGCCTTACTCATTGAAATTCAGTGTGGGATGGGCGTGGTGACTCATGCCTGTAATCCGAGTGCTTTGGGAGGCCAAGGCAGGTGGATCATCTGAGGTCGGCAGTTCGAGACTAGCATGACCAACATGGAGAAACTCCATCTCTACTAAAAATACAAAATTAGGTGGGCATGATCGCACATGCCTGTAATTCCAGCTACTCAGGAGGCTGAGGCAGGAGAATCACTTGAATCCAGGAGGTGGAGGTTACCGTGAGCTGAGATTGCACCATTGCACTCCAGCCTGGGAAACAAGAGCAAAACTCCATCTTGAAAAGAGAAGAAAAAGAAATTCAGTGTGTACTCAATCAGCTTGGTAAACATTAATTAGAATTTATATATAAGTTGTTACTAATTTATGAATTAATTTGGTATGTGTATGGTTCAAGAAACTCAGCTAAAGATAAAATTGATTTTAAAAATTCAGAAATCCATAAAATACACCCATGTGCACTCAAATATACATACATACTTCTTAACAACTCATAGAACAGGGATAACCAATAACTGAAACAATTATACTTGGTTAGTCTCAGCCCAATTATGTTGAACCTGTGTGGCATGTTATTGATATTAGTTAATATCTTTTGGATGTTTAACTGGTTACATGTATTCCTATGTCTTCAACTTAAGATTATTTTGTGAGATGATTTTCTATCTTTGGGATTATTATTTTACATTAGTTAAATAATATTAAGAAGATTGGAGCCCTTTTAGGTTGCTTGTAGTTAAATCTAGCTTCCTTAAAGTTCTCTGTGGTTTATATATTACGTTTTCTTGAGACCATAACAACAAAATAAAATAGTTTAGAATTAGTAAATCAGAGGCAAGAAACTTGGTAGTAAAGTGGATAATTAAAGGAGAGCTATCTAGTAAAAGGACTGTGATAAAAGTCATAGAATTTTTACCAATGCTGCTCCCTATAACTGACAAATTGCTTTTGAATTATTATTTAAATTATGCCATTCTTAAATATAGTCACGTATACCTATTAAACACCATCTGGAAGTTTGTGGGTGGGGGAGTAACTACCAAACTTCTTATATTTTTTAATTAGCATTTAGTCTGAGTTATACTTTTGACTTCATTTGTATTAAATATTTATAGAGCACAGCTATTGCTGCTGGATATTTACAGCATTGGACATCATAAATTGAATTTCAAAGAGAAAGGACAAAATCACCTGTCCTTTCTTTGATACTGATACAACATTAGCATTGCCTTATGGTGAGGGATATTAACTATTTTTCTCTCAAAAATGAATCCCAAAGTCACATTTGAGTTTTTCATATTTTTCTGTCTCCTTGGCTTTTCTAAATTCTCTTTTATAAATCCTCTTTAATAGAATTACTTAAAAGGCAGTGCATTATAATGAATAAAACCACATACTCAGGAGTCAGCTTCCTGGATTTGATTCCAACTCTACATTAATGGGCAGGTAGTTAGTGAATATCTCTCCACTTTGATTTCCTTAGTTGCAAATGAGAGTAGTAAGTTTCCTATTAGGAATATACACACATACTCACACACACATACAAACACACACGCTCGCGTGCTCCATAGCCTTGCTTGACATATAGTGGGCACTACCTAGACATTTGCTATTAATTCTGCCTCCTTTTACCATTCACTTATTCCCATTTTCTTTTCACTATGCCTTCTTGCTAATCTGCTTAATCTTCTAAACTTTTACCCACAGGTTTTTGACTCCATGTTTTACCCAAGTTCCTATTAGAAAAATTATTTTTAATTCTGTTTAACTATAATTTTTTTCCTAAAATGTAAATGTTTCCCTTCAGACTAAAACGTAAGGGCATTTTATAAGATCTAACATGTCTAAAATAACAAATACGAAATATTGTTAACTATCATTTATTTGTCCTTATTCTGTACAACCAAAATAGACAGGAAAATAATCAATTTGTACACGTGTCTGTAAGGCAAATGGTTTGTCATTCACCATTTTCTTAATTTTTGTCTAAATATTTTCCTTTGGTTTTTATTGTGAGAAGGGTTTTATAATTCACATTTTCTTGACTAGTTCTGATTACATCCCAGTACACAGGGTAAACAAGAAAGTGTCCAGCAAATCGTTCAAAACTGTGCTCATCACATTCCTAGCCCACACATTTCCTGGTATTTGAATGTTGGTCCTCATTTTCTTGAACACATTTTTATATTGGAAGTAATGAACCTACTTTGTGAAATGTAAGGACATATCCTTTTTGTTTTAAGTTTACCAGAAACTTTATTTATATATAAATGGATAGCATTTTATAACTTATCTCCACAAATTAATGACATCAAGTGGGTTTTTTAAAATTTGAAGCGGATAGCAATAATTTGTCCCATAGAAACCTATGCATGATTAATATGAATGCAGTGCCTATCAATAACATGAAGAAGTATCTGGGCTGAGGAAATATCGGGACTGTTTGTATATAATCTTTTAGTGTTGTGTACTGGCTCTGAGACACTACCAATGAGAGCAATGTAATTTTCAAAAATATTTCAATTATCTTGGTGATCTTCACAGCTCACTTGAATCTATCAAAAGAGTATCTCCTTTCTCTCTTAAAAATCTGTGAGCTTGTATGCTTTTAGTTCAGTCTTCTGTTTCTGGATGCCAAGGCATTCTCTTAGAAGGGCATATTACTACTCTTTTGTATTTTGCTCAGATAGTCCTGTGTCTGCTTTTATTGCTCAGTAATTCAGTTAATCCTAATTGTTCTCAACTTTATTATCACTTTCTCCCATGGAAAGTTTCCTATTATAATAATATATTGGATGATTTAAATTTTTTTCATTGACTCTGTAGTAAGACTAATTTAAGGTATTTTACTGAAATGCAAATTTCATACTTTTAAAATTTTATGTACCTGAATATATATGATTAATTGAAAGATGTAGGAAGGGGGAGAAACATCAGGACAATTTACATTATCTTTTTTTCTGGACCATTTTCAACAGACAGGGTCTTCTACATATGCAAATACACTCTCATTATATTAATTTTTTAAAACTCAAAACAAATGGAAACTGGGAAGACAAAAGTCGTTAGCACAACTGTTCCAGGCACAACAAAAAATTTATTATATTTGTTTTTAATTCCTCCTCTTTGTTACTCTCTTCTGATCCATAACCAAAAATGCAGGACAGGGTATTTACATGGAACTCAAAATTTAGTCTCTGATATTTCAGTTTTGTTTCTAAGGATTTGAAGATCACTTCAAAATTAGAACATTGTTCTCACCTCTACTGCTGCTGCAATAATTTCAGGGAAGATGAGAGACTTTGTGTGAATTCCAGACAATGAACATAATTCATAGCCTGCTCTAAAGCTCTGTAGGACACTTTCTTTTAAATGTTTAAGATATTAACATATCAGTCATTTTAAAGACTCATAGAGAATGAAAGACTTACCAGATAATTTTTGATGTATGAAATTTAGGGAAATGGGAGGTGAGATGTGCAGAAGGGAATGGAAGCAAGTATGTGTATTACCTGGTGATGTCACGGCACTATAAGAAAGGACCTATGAAGAACTTAAAAGGTCAGTAAAAGGAAAAGGAAACAAGAATTTCATTATTTTTAATTTTTTGTGTAAGAAGACAAATTGGGGGCTTTTTTCTTAACGGTAACACCTGGATGTGGTAATGAATTCACACACCAAGAGTAGGCCTACACTCACACAAATGGGTATTCTTTTGTTAATGTAGGAAAGTAGAAAACTTTCCAGTGTTTAAGCTGTAAGTTCCCATGTGTCTCTTTTCATTTTCATTGTATGCCTATTTCAGTAAATTATTGGGTAAAAAGCATGTTTTCTTAAAAAATACACTAAAATGGTTTCAGATGGTGATCATGTTTTTCCTTATTGGATATAAAATAACAGATACACATTTTAACTGTTCCACAAAAATTACAGGTTCCCACACCAAAAATAGTACCCTTAATATGTATGTGTTTTATCTTCATTACCCGTTTTCCTTAAAATGTTTAGACTGACAGCTCTTATTAATAGGTAAGTTGATTACGGGTATCTTCTTTTCATTCGATTGAATGGCCTCCTGCAGTTTTTGAATGAATAAGCTATTCCTACATTTTTAAAATTAGAATATAGAAACTCAAGACATGAAATTGACCATATCATGCATGATTCACACTTGAGTTTTGGGTACATTTTTATTTTTGTATTCATTTAATATTTAAACTGTTGTGTGGCTTATGCTTCTTGTATATAAAATCATTTGCCCTTATGGCCAAATGAAGTTATGCAAAAACAAAGTATCATGCAAGTAATTCTAGTCCCCACCCAAACAAAGATAAGTAATTTCCCTAATTGTGAATGGAAAAAATTACAAAATTAATTTGCATGAAGTAAAACAGTTTACAAATAGCAATCATGTGACCCTTAAAATAAATTTTTTTTATATATTACAAATTTTCTTTTGGAAGGCTCAGTTTAAAAAATAAAAAAATCATTAAAAGAACTTTCATAGTGTAAAGGGCAAGTGAGAATCAGAGTGGAGGCTTGACTATAAGCTTCATGAAGGAGAGGACTTGGTCTCTCTCATTTACTATTTTATTCTCGGAGCCCAGAGCAATGCCTAGCTGAAAGTAGTTGACAAATAATTATTAATATAACAATAAACTGTTATTGGTACCAGTTGTCTGAGGGAAGTCCTTAAATGTCAGGGGAACCCCACCCCAGCCAGTGTCCAGGCTCTTGACACTATCTCAAAAATGAATTCAAGGATGGGTTGGTAAATACTGAAAGTACAGAGATTGTAAAGTGAAAACTACTCACTCAAGAAACGGGAGTGCAGGTGTACTCAAGAGAGAGTTGCACAGTGGAGTTTGGGTTTTCTACTTTTATGGGTTTTTTTAACCAAGGGGTGTGTCATGTGCATCTGTGTGAAGAGACCACCAAACAGGCTTCGTGTGAGCAATAAAGCTTTTTAATCACCTGGGTGCAGGCAGGCTGAGTCCGAAAAGAGAGTCAGCAAAGGGAGATGAGGGTAGGGCTGCTTTGTAGGATTTGGGTAGGTAAAGGAAAATTACAGTCAAAGCAGGGTTGTTCTCTGGCGGGCAGGAGTGGGGGGTCACAAGGTGCTCAGTGGGGGAGCTTTTTGAGTCAGGATGAGCCAGGAAAAGGAATTTCACAAGATAATGTCATCGCTTAAGGCAAGGACCAGCCATTTCCACTTCTTTTGTTGTGGAATGTCATCAGTTAAGGCGGGGCAGGGCATTTTCACTTCTTTTGTGATTCTTCAGTTACTTCAGGCCATCTGGGCGTAAAGCTGCAAGTCACAGGGGATGCGATGGCTTGGCTTGGGCTCAGAGGCCTGACAGGGTGGAATATTCATGAAGATTTCTGGAAAAAGGGGGAGATGTCTTGGAATTGTGGTGCCACCCATTTTTACACCAAATATGGGTGTGCCTGGAACTGTCATGGTGTTAGTAAATGCGTGATTTAATATGTTAATGAGCATGTAATGACATCCTAGATGAAACCCAGGTCAAACCCATGCCATGTTGGGTCCAGTCAGTCTTAGCCAGCTTGGGCCACACCTTTCATTTTCCAGTGTCTCATCAGCTCCTAGCTTCTATGGCTATTTCAACAGTTTCCTTTCGCTAGTTATATGAAACTGCTGCCTGGAATTTTCTATTCTCCTGCAACCACCCTATATTATTCCTGTTGTTGTGCCCTGAGTTCCGAGACCCCCCTCAAAGATGACCACCAGAAACCGAAGTCAAAGCCAAGCGGCTGGGATCACTTTATTGCAGGTTCGAACCCGGACCTCTCTCCGTACAGGCGTAGTCAGGAGGGCAAGAGAGAGGTCCCGAGCACAGCTCAAGCCTACTTTTTATAGTAAGGCACAAACAGGTTACAGAAGATTAGAGCATTTTTGCAGTTACAAGATTGGGATTGGTTGACATTTTGAAGTTTGAACATTCGGCAGTTTCTGATTGGCTCCCGCCCTTTTTTTAAGTACAAACGTCTAGGGTTTTTTTTTTTTTTTTTAGACAAACTGCTTGCTTAACCATGGGTGGGAGGGGGGTGGTTTCGACTGAGCAAGCAGGGGGTACGTGACTGGGGGCTGCAAGCACCAGTAATCAGAACAGAACAGAACAGGACAGGGACTTTCACAACGCTTGTCCATACAACGTCTGGAATCTATAGATAACATAACCGGTTAGGTCAGGGGTCGATCTTTAACCAGGCCCAGGGTGCTGCCCGGGCTGTCTGCCTGTGGATTTCATTTCTGCCTTTAGTCTTTTCACTGTCTCATTATCACTTAAACTTATCTTATATATGCTTTGTAACTTACTGGGATTTATTCTGTGTAGGGGAAAGCAGAGATATTTCCATATATAGGCAAAATCTATACTTGAAGAGACAAAAGTTAAGCATTCCATTTAGCTGTTAAAATCATATCCAGATTATTACATTATTGATTAAACTGTGATTTAATATCCAAAACAAATTAAATGGGAGATATTATAGGGGCAGCTTAAAATGTTAATTTTATTTGCTTATTCAAATCATTGAAGTGATACGCTTAAAATAACCTTATTAAAATATGTTTAAAAATTACATTTATATATTTTATCTTTAAAAACATGAAAAAGATGCTCACAGTGGATCTTGTTGCTGAGCTTGTTTCATAGAAACTTTTTTAAAACTTCAATAGTAGAATTGTTTGTAAAAATTTTGCATATTTTGTTTTTCATATTAACAAAATAAAAATAACAAATGTAGGTTTCTTGCTTAAAATATGAGGGAAAAATCCCATTTCCCAGTTATCCTTATCTTCTTTTCCAAAAATCATCTATCTCTTTTTTCAAAATTTTCCTACAGGATCTGCATGCCATCACTGAGTATAAGGTAATGATTGATGAGCACACTGAATAAAAAGCGTCTTGCTTTTACAGTTCTTTAGTTACATTAAGATTATTCACATTGATAAAGCACGATACTCATTACCCATTTTGTTTAGTTTTTATTTGCACAAGTCAGAGTCATTTAATTTAGACCATTACAATTAATATTGAAAAAGTAAAAAAGTCTTCTACGTTTTTGTTTCCTAGTTCTCACAAGGTAAATAATTTTTCAATCTGATAAAATTATACTCAATTCAAAAGTATACATTTATATTAAAATAAATAGGGTTTGTGTTTCTTTAAGGTAAAATGTTCATGATTATCATCAAGATATTTTCGCTTTACAGAATGTTGTCTAAACTCTGGTGTTTTTTTTCTTAATGCAAATAGGCTATTTTCCTTCATGAGCTATGTAGATATTTTTGCTAACCCATCTGGTTTAGAAGCCACAGCTTGAATTTTAATGAGGCAATATTATTTACTATACTTGTTCATGCAAATTTTTCAATGTTTTTCACTGTGTTGGTAATCCTCTCTGTGAATGGGTCAAATTACCTTTGCCTTTCTTGGGCACTTGGAAATAAGTTTTGGTGCTGGATCAGACAGTGAAGTTCAGGGTTGTGAGAGCTTAATATTTACAAATCCAAAGTGATGCACCCTAGATTTTAAACCAGGAGTCAGATTTGTTTGCTCACTGTGGTACTTCCTGTAGATAGTCAGATGAGCTTCCGCTGAAGCTTTGTTGTTCTTTTTTCAGGCTCTTGGGACATTGTTACATATAGAGAAGCAGAAATACCTTAACTAGCACATTTCTGAGTTTTAAAGAGTTAATTCAAACAAATAATGACAGCAAAACTATTGCATTGAACATTTATACTGTTATTGTGAAATGTGTTACATTAGTTGAACTCACCTCTTTGCAAGTCTATTTTGATGATTTTGGAGTTATATTAGGTCATATTGAGATAAAATCATAGCCTGAATATTTAAGATTTATACTTTTCCTAAAATGTAAGAGTTGGGAAAATATTTTCTAACCTTTACATTGCATGTTTTGATATTCTGTCTTTTAGGAAAGGGTATCGTAGTGTTTTAATATTGATGCTGTTTCCATTCAGTTAATTTTTTGTTTTGTTTTAGAGGCAAAAAGGTTTGGCTTTGACTGGAGATTATTAAGAAATGAATATTTCAGATGGTTGCCCACAAGTTCTGTTTTTCTTAGGTACTTATTTTCTGCAAATGAATAATCACACGAAGTTTAAGTCATTAAAATTTCAGAGTAAATTTACAGAATGATATAGATTTTCAGAGGTCTTAATTAAAGTTCATGGAACTTTAGAAAATTGAGAAATGCCCTCTCTTGACACTTTGTCTACTGAGTTATTTGGTTTTCTGATTTAAATTTGTGTTTAATTAGTTATTATTAGTGTGCAATAGCCTACAGAGAATTGAAGTGAATGTCCTCTGATTGTGAGACAATTTGGCACTTTTCAGGGAGAGTGAATTTAAGGGTTATTGACTAACGGGCTCTAGCCTCTTCTAAAGTGTCTCACCTCCCATGATAACTCTCTGGAAATCATCAGTCCCTGGAAACACTGAGATCAGACACAGCAGAAATCACATGTCCCGTTCCTAGGAGTTTACAGCTCTGTGACACATCATAGATATTTCGTCTCGTTTCCCATATGTAATCCACTTAGTCTTACGTGAATAAATGAGCAGGAAGTTAACATGAGGAGTTGAACATAAAAGCTAGTGAGTGAACTGGTAAAAAAAATTGAGGTTTCTATCTGTACATCTTTTGGTCTCTTGACAGCTGTTCTTTGCTTATAAAGGTGATGCTCCTCTGGCAACACACCCAGAAGTGACCAGAGACTTCCAAGCCAAGGTGAAACACATGCTTTTTTGCTAGTTAGGGGAGTGTCCTTTTACCTGTTCCCCAATATTTGGGAAAGATACTTCAAATATGACTATTTAATTAAGGAATAGAAACACATACTGATGAGTTAGCTGAATGAACTCCTTGGCTCCAAATACTTAAAGTCTATTTCATAATATGGGGTTAAGAGTTTAGAAACATTTTTCACAGAGTCCCACACTATGTTTTTGAAATTGAGGCTGCTCTTTGAAGGATGCAATGTAATGGTGGCATTTTGGATTAATAATATTCCATCACCTAGCTTATATATTAAACTGTTCCTATGAGGAAAGATTACTTTGGCATTTAAATTTGCTGCTTCATTTTACCTTTTTTGAAAAAGAATAGAATTCCCTTTAGTTGTGACTTTGGATCTTCCTGCTGGGGTTTTACAAATCTGACAATGGAAGTTCTGGCTGATAACCTCAGAAGGTTTTTACAAGTTATAGGGCAAAGGAAACACACAGAGATGCACATAATGAGAACTTACCCTCAGGTACACTAGTGGTACAACCCCTTTCTCCTTTCTCTACCAAAGTCACGGAATACAAGATTCTGTTCTTAAATACTTTAAACCAAATTGTCTTTTTGGGTAGGCAGAATAAATAGGAGTCAAACAGAAGCACAACAGCCTAACAAAGTTTTGCTGAACTCAATCCATAATCAGTCAGTCTAATCTTGGCTTCAAACTTTTAGGGATATAAATGCTTTAGCAACAATATTTTTCCCAGAAGAAATATAACTTAAACACATACTATAAGGCAAGGAGCTTCATTTTAAATCTCTAGTCATGATCACTGGGGAAGACTTGTCAAAAACCTTTCTTTTTCTTATTAGCAACTAAAAGGCAGCAGTTAGTGTCAGTTTCTTCAGAGCATTTTTATAGAGCGGGTCACCTTTTTGTGCAGAAGCAAATCACTTCACTTAGAAAGTTGTGACTGGGCCCAAAATTTTCTATGAAATGTACTTTCTCATTAAAGGAGAAAGACAGCCAGGAGAAGTCTTTACTGATCATTAATGAAAACACATATTAGAAAAACCTAATAAGTCAATTTTGAATCAATAGGGAGTAACTGTAATTTCTCATGTGATTATAAACATTTATAATTGAGGCTACATAAGATTTTGTTTGATAATTTGCTTATTATTTTTCAGATTATAGGCCCATAGACATGACTGTCTGATCTTTTTCCATTTAAGTGTATACATTAGCAGTTAAAAGATGAGAGGCATGGCTGGAGAAGAGGTTCAAAAGACCACAGGGAATAGATCTTGTTAGAATGTGTCAAATATTTCACAGATATTTACTTTAAAAACATATACAGATGACCTATATGATCTAAAACTCTATTTTTTTAATTAAGAATTTTTTTTTTTTCAGGAACCAATCAATTATGCCATAATTCTAAATGAAGTAACTTGTTTCTCTAAATTCAAATTCAAAATTTACTATTTAGAATCCAAATTAAATTAAGCCCATTATCTTCTGGCTAAAACATCCAGCACTTCGCAACAAAATACATGTTGAATGAATGTATTTTCTTGTTACAAAGGTTGAGTAGAGTTCAGAGTTTTTATTTTTAATCTTTAAGGTATATACTTTATACTGAATTTTGATTACATGAATATTTATACATAATATAAAACATAGGAAGATGTCATTTAAAATTGCTAATATGCTTGCTCCAGTGTTAAGCAAGTCAACCAACTCTCTTGGCCTCAGTTTCTTATATATAGAACAATCTTCTCTGTTAAAATTATTCTCTGGAAAAATCTGAAATTTCTTGATGTTTTTTCATATTCAGTCAATAATAAAAGTCTATTTTTTTCTCATCTTAAAGTAAAATAATAATCACAAGGAAAAATGTTAATGTTAGTGATAAATATGGAGCATGGGTTATTAAATGCCTTTAATGATTTGACAACAGTTAAAAGCCTTTGGGTTATGGTTTCATTTTTTTTCGAATTAAATCAAATTATCAGTCACAGCCAGAAATGGAATGCTGTTGCAATTTTTTTTGAGGGGGGTGGGCAATGGAAAACAAATTTGTGAGAGTTCAATTAATTTCCCTGCCACATAAATTAGGTAAAAGTTACAGTGTTATTATTTTTAGATAAAGAGTCTCTGAATCATGTTTTCGTTTTATAAGAGACAATGTCCAAAATTGATTCAGCATCTACTCTACCTTACAAAACTCCCTAGGGATGCAGTGTATACAAACAATGCCTTTGTCTGAGGAAAAACTAGTTTACAAAAGGCAGAAGACTACCCCAGAAGTAGATGGCTTTCAAAGACACTGCATCAAAGATGGTCGAGTAAATAACTAGCTTTTTTGAAACATTGGAATCTATAAAAGAGTTTCTACAGAATTACATGTAGGACTATTTTATTAACTTCTTGTGAGAACAAAGAAAATTCTTTGTTTTATACACCCCACAACTTTATTGATAAAAAATGTTACCACTAATTGGAATAAATTCTTACCTTCCTCATTGTAAGTCAGTGCTGTTCAAAATTTCTGATAATGTGGCAAGAGTAGCCTCACTTTCATCTATTAATGTCATCTCTTGTGTGCCTGCAAAATTTGCCAGAACTGATTAGAGAAGATATTAAATGATAATTGGACATTTAGTGCTCGTCAAACAGAAAGTGACAGATGGGGCACTAATTAAATTATAGTTTTGACATTATTCACAATGGTTTATGACTCTTCGGTGATGACCTTCATGCATCTCTTCTCCATATTTTTTTCCTTTGGTGGGAAGGAAGGATAGGATGTTGATTGGTAGAAACAAAAATCGTATTTTAAAAACGCCGAGCAAAGCAGAGATGTTTAAAGTATGAAATTTCTAAACCTATCTGTTAAGATAAAACATTGATCTGTGCTGAAGTGAATAATCATAAAGCAAAAGGAAAATTCACTATGAAACTAATGGAGTGGGAAGAAAATATCTAGGAAATCATTAAAAATACACAAAGAAAGATCAAAACACAACAAATCTATTTCTAGGAAGGGTAAAGACCTTTATTCTAATTTGAATTAAAAAATATAATTTTGATATCATATATGAGAATGCAGTGCTTTCTGATAATGCCTTTTTGTGTGTTAATTCAAGCTTGTATTACTAGTTACCTCCACCAGCTAAATGAAGATCCTTGTTAAAATGGAAGGGGAGGGGGGGATTAAAAGAAATTATAAGCCACAGTTGCTAAATCAGAACTGCATTTGCCTTTTCAATTAAAAGAAAAAACATAGTGTTGATTACTTTCTAACTTTAGTTTCACTCCAGTGTTTAGTAGTTGTCTAAAAAAAAAAAAATTAAAGACTTGGATGCTTAGCTTTAGATTCCCATAGTGAACCCGCTCTGTCTAGTGATTAGCTATAGTTTAAATTTAAAATTAAATCGTTTTGTATAATGTCTCTTCCCTGTAATTTTCAAGGTATACTTTCTGCTGACATATGCACTGCTTTAGTTACTATTAATGAGATTTAGGTCTGATGACTCATTAGAACCCATTTCCTCTCCTACCCCCCTCTACAATGAGTAACACAGGAGGGAAGATGATTTCTTCTGACTGATGTAAATATATATGAATACATACTTTGTTTAGATTATTCTGCCTAAATATGTAATTTAGACATGATAACCAACTAGCCTATTCAATATAAGGGGTTAAATGGAATGGACACAGTCATGAGATTCCAGTTGTGCCTGGCTATCCCTGGCTATTCCTGTGAATTTGGAGAAGTATGTCGCCGTATTCCTCAATGAAATGCAAATGTATTCACTTAATACAACTGAACAATGGCATTTAGAAAATTTTCTGGTTAATAGTAGGCTACTCAGGTATTCAAAACTTTTATGATGTTTCATGTTTGTTGTATGTTTGTTGTTAAACAGTAAAAGGCTAAATACGCAGGCTGCAGATACAGGTGTTAAGGATGTTCGTGTATGTTAATGCCTTTTTTTACCTTTTTTTTTTTTTTTTTTTTTTTTTTTTTTGTAGATAGAGTTCTGCTTTGTTGCCCAGGCTGGAGTGCAGTGGCACTATCTCAGGTCACCGTAACCTCTGCCTCCCAGGCTCAAGCAATTCTTGTGCCACAGCCTCCCAAGCAGTTCGGATTACAGGACTATGCCTGGCTAATTTTTGTATTTTTAGTAGAGAAAGGGTTTCACCATGTTGTCCAGGCTGGTCTTGAACTTCTGCCCTCAAGTGATCTGCCCACCTCAGCCTCCCAAAGTACTGGGAATACAGGCATGAGCCACCACACCCAACCCGTTACTGCCTTTTTATTAAGCATTATTTTACTGCCATTTCTCTATCTCTTGCTAAATATAAGCAGCATGATGTACTCTGCTCTCCTGTTCTTTTAACTCCATTGAGCTTCTTCTTTTCTTCATTTCTTCTTCCCTTCCCTTCCCTTCCTTCCTTCTGTCTTTCTCTTTCTTTTCTATTTATTATTGTATACAGTTTTTCTGTCACTTCATGACAGGGATATTTCTGATAAATCGATCCTTAGGCAATTTCCTTGTTGTGCAAACATCATAGAATGTACTTACATAAAACTGAATGATACAGCCTACAACATAACTAGACTAGGTGGTATAGTTTATTGGTCCTAGACTATAAGCCTGTGCTAAATACTATAGGCAATTTTTATAAAATGGTAAATATTTGAACATCTAAATAATAAAAAAGAATGCAGTAAAAATATGGTATAAAAAATGGTACATCTCTATAGGGTCCTTACCATAAATGGAGCTTGCAAGACCGGAAATTGTTCCAGTGAGTGAGGAGTAAATTTGAAATGATAGGACATTGCTGTATACTACAATAGACTTTATAAACACTATATATTTGGCTACACAAAATTTATAAAAATATTTTTCTTTCTTCAATAATACGTTAGCTTATTGTAATATTTTTACTTTATATAATTTTTAACTTTTGGACTCTTATAATAACACCTAGCTTAAAACATAAACACACTGTACAGCTGTACAAAAATATTTACTTTCTTTATATTCTTATTCTGTAAACTTTCTCCTATTTTTAAATTTTTACTTTTAAAACTTTTTAATAAGACCCCCAAAATACAGAAAACAAAAGCAAAAATAGACAAATGGAATTACATTAAACTTAAAAGTTTCCTCACAGCAGAGGAAACAATCAATACAGTGAAGAGACAACCTATAGTATGGGAGAAAGTATTGGCAAACTATGCATCTTGAAGGAGTTAATACCTAAAATATATAAGAAATTCAAACAACTGAATAGCCAAAAAAAAAAAAAAAAAAAAAAAATCAATTAACAAATGAGCAAAAGACCTGAACAGATACTTCCGAAAGAAGACATAAAAATGGTTAACAGATACATAAAAAATCTTCAACATTACTAATCATTAGGAAAATGCAAATCAAAACTACAATGAGATATCACCTCACCCTATTTAGAATGGCTATCATCAAAAAGACAAAAAATAAATGCTGACAGGATGTGGAAAAAGATTGCTTGTGCACTGTTGGTGGGAATGTAAATTAGCACAGTCATTATGGAAAACAGTGTGGAAGTTCCTCAAAAAATTAAAAATAGAGCTACCATATGATCCAACAGTTTTATTACTGAGTATATGTCCTAAGGAAATGAAATCAGTATGTTAAGGAAATATCTACACTGTTATGTGTTTTATTGCAGCACCATTCTATCCACAATAGCCAAGATATGGAATCAACTTAAATGCCCATGTACAGATGAATGGGTAAGGAAAATGTGGTGTGTACACACACATACGCACACACACAAACACACACAAACACACACACAAATGGAATACTGTTCAGCCTTAAAAGAGAATGGAACTCCTTTATTCGTGGCAACATGAATGAATCTGAAGGACATTATGTAAAGTGAAATAAGCCAGGCACAGAAAGACTAATAACGAATGTTCTCACTCATATGGGAATCTAATTGATTTCATAGAAACAGGGAGTAGAAGGATGATTAACAGAGGCAGGTGCGGTGTGGGGAGCAAGGAATGAGAGAGATTGGTCAATGAGTAAAACATTACGTTAGACAGGAAAAATAAATTCTGCTGTTCTATTTCAGAGTAAAGTGAAAATAACAGTGTTATGTATATTTCAAGATAGCTCCAGGAAAAGATTTTGAGTGTCGTCACTAGAAAGAAATAATAAATGTTTAAAGTGATGGGCATGGTAATTACACTGATTTGATCTCATGCAAAGTACAAATGCACTGAAATGTCACACCATACTCCTGATATAGCTTGAATGGTTTTCCTCTCCAAATTTCATGTTGAAATGCAATCCCCAGTCTTGAAGATGGCATCTGGTGGAAGGGGTTTGGGTCATGAGGGCGGATCCCTCATCTCAATGGGTTGGTGCTGTCTTCATGATATTGATTGAATTCTCACTAGATCTCGTAATTTAAAGTGTGTGGCACCTACTCCTTTGTTATTTGGCTCCCACTCTTGCCATGTGATGTGCCTGCTCCCATTTCACCTTCCACCATGAGTAAAAGCTTCCTGAGGCCTCCCCAGAAGCCATGCATGCTTCCTGTACAGCCTGCAGAACTGTGAGCCAATTAAATATCTTTTGTTTAAAGTTACTCAGTCTCGGCCGGGCGCGGTGGCTCAAGCCTGTAATCCCAGCATTTTGGGAGACCGAGGCGGGTGGATCACAAGGTCAGGAGATCAAGACCAACCGGGCTAACACGGTGAAACCCCATCTCCACTAAAAATACAAAAAAATTAGCTGGGCGTGGCAGCGGGCGCCTGTAGTCCCAGCTACTCGAGAGGCTGAGGCAGGAGAATGGCCTAAACCCGGGAGGCGGAGCTTGCTGTGAGCCGAGATCGCGCCACTGCACTCCAGCCTGGGAGACACAGCGAGACTCTGTCTCAAAAAAAATAAAATAAAATAAAAATAAAGTTACTCAGTCTCAGGTATTTCTTTTGTAGTTAGCCAAATGGACAAATACAACTCCATAACTAAGTATATTATGTGCTAATTCTAAATTTAAATATTAATAATTTTTGATAAAAACTAAGGTACAAAAACACTCATTAGTTTACACAAAGTCAGGGTCATCAATATCTCTGTCATCCACATCTATATCTTGTCCCACAGAAAGGTCCTCAAGGGCAATAACATGCATGGAGCTGTCATTTCCTGTGATAACAATATCTTCTGGAATACCTCCTGAAGGGCTTGCCTGAGGCTGTTTTATAGCAAACTTTTTAAAAACATAAGTAGAAGTACACTCTAACAATAAATAGTAAGTAAATACATAAACCAGTAACATAGATGTTTATGTTTTAATATCAAATATTGTATACTGTATATAATTGTATATGCTATACTTTTACAGAGCTGCCCACACAGTAGTTTTGTTCACACCAGCAACATCACGTGAGGAAAATGTTGTGCTATGACATTATATGACAATGACTATGATGTCATTAGACAAAAGGAATATTTCAGCTTAATTGCAATCTTATGCGACCACCATTACATAGGTATTGACTAAAAACATCATTATGCCACACATAACCATACATTTAAGATATACAGAATGTTTATATATATATATGTATATATAGAAATACACAGCGAGGTGACTACTACAGTTGAGTAAATTAACATATCCATTGTCTCAGTTACCATTTATGTGAGTGTGTGCCCATAAATGTGCATACACTCATCTCTTACCACATAAGATCACCTAAAATCTACTTTCTTAGCAAATTTCTGTACATAACGCAGTATTATTAACTAGAGTCATCATGTGGTTCATTGGATCTATAAACTTATTTATTCTAGATAACTGTATCTCTTTACCCTTTTATCTATATCTTCTGATTTCCCCTCCCTCCCACTCCTGACAACCATCTTTCTATTCCTTGTTTTTATATAGTTGATTTATTTCTCTTTTTTATCTTTCACATATAAGTGAGATCATGCAGTATTTTTCTTTCTCTCTCCAACTTATTTCATTGAACATGTCCTCTAGCTTCATCTTTGTTCTTGCACATGGCAAGATCTCCTTTTTTTCTTGACGGTAAATAGTATTCCATTGTGTATATAGAGCACAATTTTTTAATCTATTCATACTGACCATCATGTAGATTATTTTGATATCTTTTCCATTGTGAATAATATTGCAATGATCCTAGGAATGCAAATACCTTAACTTCATGTTTCTCTTCAGATTGTACACATCTTTCACTTTTTATTTCAGTATAGATTTTAAATAAAGATGTTATCCTAGTTTATTACATATTAGAAACATTTCAGATTAGTTTTCTATTGCTACTGTAAAAATATTATCATGTTTTATTATCTTAAAGAAAAACAAATGTATTATCTTTGCAGATAATATTTCCATATAGGAGTTGGATAATAATTCCAACTCCTGCAGATTGGAAGTCTAATGCAGGTCTCGGAAAACTCAAGGCATCAGCAGATCTGCATCCCATTCTGGAAGCTGCAGGGTGATATCTGTTTACTTGCCTTTCCCAGCTTCAGGAGGCCAAACACATTCCTTGGCTTGTGGCCCCCTTCTTTAATCTTCAAAGGAAGAAATTTGAATCTCTTTGACCGTTTTCTGTAGTCACAGCTCCCTCTGACTCTTGCATGCTGCCTCCTTCTTTCATATTCAAGGATTCTCATGATTATAATTTGCCCACCTGGATAATCTCTGTGTTAAAATGTAAGCAATCTTAGATGAATCTCATCTGCAGTCTAATTCCCCTTTGCCATGTAAAATAACATGCACAGTTTCTGGGGATTAGGATGTGGGCATATTTGGGCTTAGAAGAGTGGAGCATTATTGTGCCTAACACATTCTTAAGTAAATTTTTCTTTCTTCCCCTTAAGTATGAGTAAGCTTAGGAAATATTGCCTGGTAGAGATGCTCTGGTGACTTCTTTTGCTGAATAGGTAAGAATGTTTTTTTTTTTTTTATTTTTAATTGAACAAATAGCAATTGTATATATTTATGTGGTACAATGTAATGTTTTGATATATGTATGCATTCTGGAATGATCAAATCAATAAGCAATACATTACTGATTATTGAGACATTTCTCAAAGGAAGACATATAAATGACCAACAGTTATAAGAAAAAATGCTTAACATCTCTAATCACTGGATTAAATACAGTTGAAAATCACAATAATATATGACCTTATAGCTGTCAGTTTGGCTGACAATTATTATTTGTCAATTAAAAATATTATGTCTCAATAATCAATCATAACTTAGTTAATATACTTATTAGTAACTAAAGTCACCGAGCTGTACAGTAGATCACCAGATCCATTCCCCTCTCTAACTGAGACTTTGTACCCTTTGACCAAAGTCTTCTGTTTCCTTGTCTGCCCTCTTTACATACAATCCTGCCCCACAACCTCTGGTAACTATCATTTTACTCTCTACATCTATGAGTTAGACATTTTTAGATTCCACATATAAGTGACATCAGGTGGCATTTGTCTTTATGTGTGTTGCTTATTTCACTTAGTTTAATATCCTCTAAGTCCATCCATGTTGTCACAAATTACAGAATCTCCTACTTTTTAATGGCTGAATATTATTCCATTATGTATTCTATAATAGACTACATTTTTTAACACATTGTTGAACTCTTCAGTTG